>NW_017259210.1:23313-83918 GCF_001594045.1 Atta colombica | reverse complement strand
TCTATAATCTAGCTTTGCTTTAATTTTAATTTAATTTTTCGAATTAAATTTCGAATTTTATTGCACATCAATAAAATCATTATTATAATTGTTATTAATTAATTATTAATAAAGTTTTATAAGTAGTTTAGGATATGTTTAAGATTCTTTTATTTTCTTTATTTCTTTTTTGTTTTTTGAAAATAGAGATTATTTATAAATGAATATTGAATGAATAATATTATCACAAGAATAATATTATCTTCAAGACTAATTAAATTCAAAAAAACATTGGCTGCGTTCGGAAACGTCACTCGGATGCATCATCTGTTCTTGTTTAATATTTAACATTAAACAAGGACAGATGAATCGAGGCATCGAAGACATCTGAGCGGCGTTTCCGAATGCAGCCATAGAACAAATATTATTTATCAAAAGATTTTTGATAAATATTTACGATGTCTGTATTCCATTTTTTTTTTGCCCTATTTTCTTATTTTATCCATAAAACAATTTCATGTCCTTGTGTTACTTTTGTTTATTTTTACTTTATTTATTTTCTTCTTCGATTTTTTTTTATTTACGTGTGTAAATTATTAAATAAAACAACAAAACAATATTACAAGATTTTCTCGAATAATCTCGAATTAAATTTGTCGAGGAAAATGTATTCTTTGTTTTAATTTTTCCGCGAAATGTTAAGAAAAGGCTTAGTTTTAAATGTATCCAGGTTTAAAACTCGCGATGTGTATTTATTGAACGGATGATTTTTGACGACGACGCACACTGTGTTATAATATGGTTTTTGTGTTGTCTCGTAATCGGGGGATTATTATCTCGGAGACTGCATTGGGGGCTCGACACGCGATCACGAAATGCGAAATTGTACGAGAAAGTCGGTGGCAGTCCTTGAATGAGTAGTCGATAACGATCATTCGAAAGATAAAGACCGTAGTGTTGAAAAAAACTTTTCGACCGAATCACGAATCACGAAAGTGTGTCTTTTTACACTTTAAATTCAGCTTTATATAATATATCTCGATTGTCTAAAAATATCAGCGGCCCAAAACAGCTATATATTTCAACAGCTCTAATCGAGATTAATTCTTTTCCGCTCTTTGACGAAGGCAAGAATAATTAGTCCTCGCTCGCAGATGTTCGAAAACGGTAGTCCCTTCGTACGTAAGGCATTTCGCTTCTCATTAGTTATTCTCGTCCTGTCAACATCGTTCATCCCTGTTTCAGTGTAAAATTATGACCGGGGGTTGGCCAGCTTTCCGACGATTCTAGACTTTGGTTAGTATCGTTTTTCATGACACGAGAAGCAGCGATTTTATTTTTAACTCATTGATAATCGTAACAACCTGCATTTTATTATATCTTCGTTTCCTGAAATTAATGTTTCTCTCTATCATAATCACAGATTATGAATATCTTCCCTTTATCGAGTTCAACTTTTAAATATACTTTACAAAAAGTACTAAATGATTCTTACATGTATATACTGTAGAATGTCTTTAGAAAGTATTTATAAGGTTGTGCGTTAAGAAAATTTTATATAAATGTTATAATTAATTACTCCTATTATATTTAATATTTCAAAGAAATGCATTACAAAAAATATGATACTAAGAATATATTAATATTGATAGTACAAAATAACATATTTTGTAAGTACATGTACAAGTAATATAAAAATAATGTATTTTAAAATGTAAGTTTTAAGATAAATGAATAAAATACATGTTAATTTAACGTATTATAAATATTAATTTTATTGAAAAAATATGTTTCTACAATTTGCTATCGAATTATGTATATACATTATTTTATATAATAGTTATGTTATTTTCTAACATGCACAAAAATTCGAGTATAGAGCACGCAAAATGTGTTGAATTTAACATAAATTTTCCAACTGTGTAATTATTTTGATAGCCTAACAAAATTATTTTCAGATTTGTATCTTTAAAAATTGTGAGATATTTTAATAAAACCTTTCCGTATACAAAATATTAGCTGATCTTTTGGCTGACATTTTTAACTGATATTGTAGCCGATTTGGAGTTGTCACGAAAAGAAACAAAAAAAAAAGTTAAAAGAAAAAGAGCCAGAAGTTTGATCTATAAAATTGGTAGATAAATAAAAAAATGTCTTAATAAATTAATTATGAAATTTAATAACATGCCGGCTAACAACAACAAACGTTTCGATCGGATCAATGTTTACAAAATATGCCTAAACGGTAAAAAAACATAAAGTCGAAAATTGAAAATATACTTCGCCTATGAATAAATATATAATTGTTGGTATCAATAAATTAGGAAGGATCTTCGTCTTGTTAAACTGAACAGTAACATACATAAAATACATACATTAGAATTTCGTCAGAAAAATAAAAACTTATAAAGTATAGACGATCGAATGGCAAACGAAAATATACTTCGCATTGTCAAGATATCTAACTGTTGGTATCAATAATTAAAGAATCTTAGTGTTAGTAAAATTGTAAAAGAACGTCGATGTATAATTATATATTGGTGTCCAGAACGAAATATAACGCATTACAGCTTTCATGATTGTAGTTGAAAGTTCAGTCCAAAAAAAATTAAATAATATAAATAAAGTGTGCAATAGACAATGCGATGAGAGAAAGATCGACGTTGTTAGACAAAATAAATTTCTAAAAATAAAAAAAAATAAGATACGGTCGCGGAGACACGGGCCACGTAGAAGTTTCAAGTACGTGTAACGTGGCACTCGTTCCGCTTTCTTACTCTTCCGGAGCATTCCCGCCATCACAGTTTCGCAGCTGCAATTTCTAGAGCAATGACGGTCGGTGGGGAAACGCTAACGCGTTCGTGAACTATCGCAAGTTTCTCCTGACGCATTTATGTACATCACGTAAGAAACTAACTTGGAAACTCATCCATTGATCTCCGCTGCACGCACGATAACTTACGTAATTGGGATCGAAGGGGTGAATTGCGGCCCTAACTGATCACCAGGAAACGTACAGCGAGATGTTGATTTATTACCAGGATGCCTAGGCGCGGAGAAATTATTTGCGCTTTGAACAAGAGACAAAAATCCTCTTGTTCCGACAAGCATCAGTCGATGATAGTTATCTTATACTAACGAGTATTATCTAATGAAAGATACCGTATATTTTTATCGTCCCGTCGCGATCGACGTGTCGAAAATTGCAAGTCGTGCTGGAACTGTTAGCGACATTGTCTCGTGCGCAGGTAATCGGAGAAAGTCGTTGACCCCGTTAGGACCCACGCGACGTGTCGGCCAGTATGCACTTGCGACAGGAGGATCCTGAATCGACAGATTTTCCGCCGAATTGGCGGAAGTGATGTCGAAAACAGCAGAGCGTCGTTCGTCGACCCGGACTCGTGATCCTCGGATCTCCTCAAAATCACGAGCGATACGTGACAGTATGTAGTTTCTTAATCCGATCCTCTACCTCTCGCCATGAGTCACAGCTACACATAAATTCAGTTCTCTTCCTCACCCCTTCCGAAAAAAGATTCAGAGTGTTTGGTAACAGGTGGGAGAAAATTTGAGGAGTCATTTTAAATGATAAAATAAAATGGAAATAATACAAGAATAATAAAATTGTGATCAAAGCTTTGTTTTTTTTTTAATATTCATGTGAAAATTACCTAGGCACGTAAATGTTTCAACACTTTTAATTGAAAAGCCACCAAATTTTCTTATACTTGGGTTTAATTTTATAATATTCTTCGAAAGAAAATAAATTCTTATTTTGAGTATACAAGGTGTAACCGAAATAACGCCCATTAACCATACAATACTATTCCTAATAAAAAAACTAAGTCGAAGAGTCCTCTAGCATTTTGCAATTTTTGCAATGAGTTAATGAGATGTAAAAAAACAATTAAATCGATGTATAAGACAATTTTAAGATATCTTTCCGTGAAATATTTTGAAGAGTTTTCTTAAAGAACTCTCAAAAATATGTTAAAGTTGTTTTATACGTCGATTTTAGACATTTTGCTCATTGAGCAACTAAAAAAAATTATAAAAATTGCGAAATGATAGAGGACTTTTCGTCTCACAATCAGTTTTTTGTCAGGAATAGCCCATTATGATTAGTGGGCGTTATTTCAGATACACCCTGTATAATAATGATGAGTGTCTCTGAAGCTTGTAAAATAAGATATTAAGATTATTATCAAGAAAGTATACTTTGTTAAAAGAAAAAAAAAGTAAATCGAGCAATCATTTTTCTTAACAATAGAATGATATTCTTCTACGTAACCTATATTTTCTCGTCATTATAAAACGTGAATTACGCTCATATCATATTTATATTTGCGATCGTAACTCAGAACTCGGATAAAATACTTTTTAAATCCGCGAACTCAAGTAATCTCTAATAATAGCTGTAATGCTGGAGTCGCAATCGCGTTTCCACGGTAAGTTATAGATAAAGCTGCATTACACGTCGAAAGTTCAAATTACGTATGCGTAAACAAGAAGAAGAGGGAAAAGCATGAAATTACGTCAGGTCATTACGAGACCGGGTGCAGCTCGTTCCTAGGCCCTTGTAACATGGGTGCCGCGGTGTCCGTTATCCTTCCCTTTCCCCTCCCCCCTTCCTTCCACCCTCCCCCTCTCTCTCCGCGTTACGGAACGTTAAGCAGTTATGAAATACGCTTATAAGGGAGCGAGTTGCTTTCTCGCGCGCTCTCGTCCCGTTTCCGAAGAAAGTTTCAACGGCAAGTGCACATTCGTATATTTGAAAGTCTCCTCTCCAATCGGTCAGCGCTAGTCGCTCTTCCCCGTCGTGCAATTCTATTCAGCTCGCGATGTATGAGAGCGAGCGGATTAGTCTGCGTGATAAGTTGAGAAAATCGATGGAATCGCTCCTTGAGCGCAGATACGCGACTCAGGTTTCTAAACGAATGGGATTTGTAACTTGAATGATAAGCAGGAAAGTGTATTCAATTGAATACTATTCGATTGACTTCTTGATCCTAAAATAAATAGACTTAAATAAATAATTCATGGAATAACGTCGTGTTGCAGCCTAATTAAGATCGAGGTATATATTTAATCTAAATATTTTATAATGGTTGCCATAAAGTTTTCAGTCAATAAGTAATTTATTTTATTACTCAGATAATGAATCTTTACAGTTAAAGATCCGATATATAAATACTCGATATATTTAAATTAAATCGGAATTCTCTTAAGTTGATTCTAACAAGCCTTTGTAAAAATGTACACTGAAAAGATACCAAATCTTAATAGATATTTGTTTGAATAGTTCTGAGTAAATATTTTCTAAATATAAACATATTCATTTGATACAAAATCATTAGTTTGATTTAATTATTTTTTATTGATTAAATATTTACTATAAGTATAAATGTTTACTTATATTATTCAAAAAAACATTAAGATTTAGTAAATTTGTTTTCAGTATACATTTTTTAAGATATCCTGTTATTTAATATCACTGTGTTCCCATTAGTTATAAAAATATATTGTGCCGACAATGCGGACAAGAAGTTTGAAAATGATGACGTGGATGATTCAAGTTAAATTTGATCGCAGCCAGATTATCTAATTTCTACATAATTTATTTGATCACGTTTGCAAGTAAATTACGTGGAAATGCGCCTCGAGAATTCTGAGAGAAAATTGCAGGGTGCATGATAGCCCACGCGTGTTCATCCGTGTTTTCGTACGTGGACTCGTGTGTCGTTCACCGCGAAAGAGAAACCGCTCGAGCGGTGCATTTCTTATTACACGAGCATGGCGTCGTCGTATATTATACCGATCGGTCAGGACATTGGCCTTCCACAACGCGCGGTCCCCGACTCGACTTTTATGTAACTCACTCCGCGCCAAAGCGAAACGCACGCTAACCTGCCCGACGCCACCGCTAATCGGCCTGGCTTTCACGAGCGATCGCTCACGAGATCGCGCGTATCTGCGCGTATTAATGTATATTGCGAATCAATTAGGTGTATTTAGTATGACGGCCGTGTATGCGTTAATATGATGGCGGTCAAGCAAGCGGAACACTATTCTGAACGTGGGATAATGTCCGACGAATGCAATCGCGTTTATCGGTGCAGTTAGTGAAATTAACGTTATTTTCGTTCTAAACGATCTTTTTTAAATTCCTGGATCTATTCCGTAATTCGTTACGACAGTAACGGTATCGTTACATTGTCGTTACGCAGATGTAATATTTTATATGGTGAAAAAGCTACGCAACTACAATGTCATAATGAGTTATACAGAATACAGGTCCCGGTCGCGATTAACCGATGCAATGTGTGAGAATTTGAACTAGAAATTAGGTTTTTTTGCAACTCAATGATAGAATACACTGAGAGAAAAATGTTTGATATTTGTGACTATACTTTCATGGTAAAACACGGATTAAAGAATCAAATTTACATCAATTTTTTTATTTTCTTTGTTCAATATTATTATATTATTTTAATTTAAAAAATATCTAATCCAGATCTGTGATTGAATTGTGGTTAGTTTCAAAGTAAACAGCGTTCATATCAATGTAGTGAACAATAAACTAAATTGAGTCAAGTGGAAACATTTTTTTTTTATAATAATTAAACTGTTAACTCTTAATTAATGTTTAATAACTGTAATTGTTTAGTTAAATATTGAGTAGAAACAATAAGTAATCTACAGGAATAATTAAAAATAATTCAAATTGATTATAATTTGACATTATGAATTTAACAGACACTATTAAGTTCAATGTTAAATTATACTCAATTTGAGTTATTTTCGATTATTCATATAAATCCCTATTGCTTTCACTCAACATTTCGTTGATTTAACTAAAACGGTATAGAAATTGTTATAAATATAACAATTGTTATTAATATAGCAGTAATAATTATGAAAATGGAGCTCTTAATTATAATTATTTTTACTACACACAGTTATAGTCATATTTAATACTTTTCTCTTTGTGAACTCTTTGTGTTTCATAACTGATTTTTGCCGTTTCCGGCATCCGGCAATCTCGATCCAGGTTCGTTTAAAAATCGCGCTCCTTTAAATGATCAAGTAATAAGTAATTAATTCATAGATCCCGGATGTCTCAATGCTCGCAAACGAGCGTCATACGGTATCGTGGATGGTTATAGAGCGGAGCTCTTTCCAACTTACTCGAGCGGATTCTTACGCACCGCAATCGTAAGAACAAGCGCCGGCATTACACGCTATTACACGCGGTAGCGCTTTGATAACTCTATATAAAACGGATGCGCATTACGCGCAAACTTGCGTGCGCTGCGCTCGTATATGCGCAGTCAAGCGCACATGACATCATATTTCATATTATACATTTGTAACCATTTGCTACCTGTTTGTATATTTACAGGCATCCTGTCTTTATTTTTTCAAATGCACCTCATGCGAACTTTGTGCGATCAATAATACGATCAGTCACACTGGCAGTATTATAACTTTACGAAGATAGAAAAACTTTGTAACACGCAGTCGTTTTATGAAATATTGATTTAAAAGTCCTCTCGCCAACTGTAGATAATTTGCAATTTTTTGTGTTAAAATTCAGAATACTGTTCTATTTGTAATTATTTATGTAAATTGCAAAAACGCGTCCCTGGAAAATTATTCTCAGAATTTTTCATTAATTTTTCAGAATTTCTATATAATTTTATTACTTTCTCACATTTTTTTTTTTACGAATTGGAACATTTCTCAGAAAACGTTTTTTCTCAGAATTTTTCATATATTATATTAATTATTAAATATCGTAAGATTTCTAAGATTTTTTGTAAGTATTTCTGATGAAATGTTGTAAAGTCTAAAAAATTAAAAATATATTTTTTAAAACTTGTGGGAAATTTCAAAATATTTCAGAAATCACTTGTGTGAAAAATTCTGAGAGAAAATGTAAATGTTCTTTCCGAATATTTCTGAGTATTTTTAAAAAAATGTTGCAATTCGTATAAAAATTATGAGAAAAATTTTCATCAGGAGTACAAAAAGTGTTCGAAGAATCAGAGATATATTCCCTAAAACTTTTCGAGTGAATTTCATTCTTAAAGGTTGAAAATTGAGCTACTCTTTTTCAGGACTGGTTCCATTTTCATTCTTTAGAGCGAGATTCCATTTAAACAAATTTAGAACGTATAAAATATTACAAAATTAACATACGCAAAATGTACGGCACATAGAATTATAAATAGATTCCTTTTGAAATCTGACGAGAAAAAGAAAATCATTCAAAGTGCGCTCAAGATAAATGTAATTTTCAATACTGTTTCATCAAGAGCAAGAAATTTAAGAAATCATGTCTTGGACCAAATTGGATTTTGTCTTGAATCAAAACAAGATTAAAATAAGAAATTGTTATCAAGATTTTTTTGATAAGTTCAGAAATCAAGAAATTTCTTGAATTTCCGTGACAGTCTTTATTTTTAATTCTTTATTATTTTAATATTATATTCTTTTATTTCTGATTTGAAAAGTTTTGAATAAGTTAAGTTTTAACATTTTCAATTGTATTTATTGGTATTTATAACAGGTTATAATATAGAAATGTATATTCATTTTCACTAAATAGTAAAATAGCATTATTGAATTGATTATTGAAAAAGTGAAATCCCTATCTATGATCTAACCAAATTAAATTATATTCACCAATACATCCTTGTTGTACCAGATATTAATCTTTACATTTATGTAAAGGAATATATGTAAAATTAATACTGCGAGATTACTTGCAAATATTATGTATATTATGTATCTGTGTACTTCTACTAATACATATCAATTAAATCAGGAATGATTAAAATATAGTAATAATAATAATTATTATTATATCTATTAATCTTATAGGAATCTAATAATCTGAAATAGAGTTAGATTTAGCAGTAATCTCATGATATTAAAAATGATAATTTGAGAAATATTTTTAATCTTTATTAATAGATTTGTGCATAATAGACATTATAGGCACACTTTTAAACCATGAATTTAAACATCTCGTAAACTACGAGACGATTCGACATTCAATTTGTACCTATGTTTTCTTATTATCTCTTACGACGTGACGTAGTTAAAGAGCCAGGACTCTGCTTAAAAATCAAGAAATTTCAAAAAATTCAAGATTCTTGAATTCAAGACAAGAAATATAATATCAAGAAATAGTCAAGACAAGAAAAACGAAATTTCTTATTTTGAAAATCAAGATAAGACAAGAAATGTTGTCTTGATGAAACATCAATTTTCAATAATTTTCGTAGAATTCGATAATATTGACAGCGAATTCGGATCTCTCGGTTAACCTTTTTCTGATTTTAACAGATGACATTTTAACAGGCTTCCGAATGCCACGCAATACCTGCGTGCGGAACACGCGTTGCGGCACGCGTGACACTGTCCATCGCGCGCGATCGGCTTATCTCGCGCACGTGCGCACACGCGTGTATCCCTCCGTTTCTTCCTCTCTTCGTAATTCGTTCTCGTCCTCGGGGAGTTTTCTCTCTTTCTCTCTCTTTTTTTTCTCCCTTTCTCTCGCGCAGCACGCGCGACGAGTAACGATATCCATGCCGAGGCTTGTCTCGTTGCGGTGCGCGATGCGAGCCAAGACTCGTGATTATTTTGATCCTTTATGCTTCCTTCCCGGAAGACACACGAAGCACGCGCGGCAGAGAATAATTACAACGCGAGCGATGGGAGCTTACGTAATTTATCATTGTTCACGTTTGCCTCACGTTTAAACGCGCGGCGACGGCTTTGGAGTTTCACACTGAAGAGAGAATCTGATTGCATTAATTCTGGTTGATAAAGGATATATCAGAATTTTCTGATGGTTGAATCTGTTGCAGTCCATTCTAGTTGACATAATCAAATACTTTCTGATTGATTTGATGAGAATTTTTTGCTTCGTTTATTTTCAGATATTTTTTTCAAGTGCTCGGTTATAATTAATTCATTATTTATGTCATAAAATTGTACAATTAATGAATTAATTATACAATTTTATAGCATTTTATTACAATCAGCGAGCGATGATTTATAGAACATGCTAGAAAAATGTTTGGTTGAAAACAAAAATAATTCTCTAATCAATCAAAATTTTCTGATTATCTCGATTAGAATTATAATAGATTTCATCACATGGAAGCAAACGATAACAAGCGAATATAAAGTCATCATGACATCAAAATGACGTCAAAATGATTTTAAAATAATAAATTATTAACCCCCTCCGTCTGTAATCTGTCCTTTTTAGCGACATTTCGATCATCATTTTTGTTCAAATTTCAATTTTTATTAAATAAAGGTTTCAACATTCAAGTTAAAAAATTTTGGTAATGTAATAGAGATGTTGGGAAGTAATTCTGAATTTTTTTACATTTTTTTGAAAACCTAGAACAGTAAAAACTATAAGCTGCACAAAAAAGATCTGAACTGCAGACAGAGAAAAAAAAATACGATTGCAGACGGAGAATTAAAAATTACTTTTTTTTATCAATGACGATTCATTTTAACGTTATATTGACTTGTTGTTTTGCTTGGTAAATCAGCGGATTAATTTAGTTCAATCGATCGTTTTTTTTTATTTAGACCGATTAAACTATTTCTTGATTCGATTCTCTTCGTTTCTTTTTTAGGCGAGATCTTCCACGTCTCCCTGTTTCTCCGAATCTCTGACTTTTAAATTTTCTGTTTGTTTATTTATTTATATTTTGCTAGTAAATATTAAAGAATTGCAAATAATATTCAGAATAGAATTCTATTCTGTATTTGTATTTCTTTATGTAATGTATAATGCAAAAAATGTGTTTGTAGAATCAGATACATAAAATATGATGTTTAAAGATGTATAAAACGTGTATTGAAATACATACGTATACTTACGCGAAATATGCGGCATACAAAATTATGAATAGAATTCTCTCCTGAAAAATTTGATAGAAAAAAATAAATCGTCTAAAAAGTTAAGAATAATATTTATAATAATTGATTCAAGAAATAACACACATACTGTAAAAAAATTTATTAAATTTTAATAAATACTTGTTTGAATAATATTAACTAATATTTATTTAACATTTATTTAAAGTATGTAAACATACTTTACTCAATACAAATATGATACTTAAATCAAATTAATGGTTCTTCTTTATAATCAGTAAATATTTAGTTAGTACTATTTAAATAACTACTTATTAAAATTCAGTAAATTTTTTTCCAGGGTGCAACTGCTGCAATGTTTTAGCCGATCTTTTTTCGCAAGTGCGATAATTTATCTCGGCGTAAATTATTCCAAGTCGATCGACTCGGAGCTGTCGCTTCGATTACAACATCGATCGGCAGCGGTTGGCGCAGAAATGCTAATGCAATGCCGAGTTAGCATCGACACCTTTTCCAATCCTCGTCGCCTTCGTCATCGATATGTCGAGTGTCAACAACCTACAGCAGGATATATGCGAACGTAAATGCCTCTCCTCTTTTCGAGCTAATTTTACTTTCTACCGGCTCTCCGTTCGTGTACGCACCGCGTGACACATTTTGATGCTTATTTTATAATTACCAACCCCCAGCCGTGTTCGCGATAATAACACGCCACCTGTTTGTGCTTACGTAAGCCTGCAATCGGCTTAGCGACCACTGTAATTAATGCCTAGAAGTACACCGAGACAAGTCTCGATGAATTTCTTCGGACTAACTTATATTGTAATCCCCGAGGCTAATTTAAATTGCAATTATTATCCGCTATATCGCGCGTGCCTCAAGCTAGACGTGCATTAAAATAAAACTCGATTATTCGTTGTAAATATAGTTTCGCGCAACGTAACGCGTTATGAGGCAAACTTATAATGCGTCTAGGAATTTAGTCATTGGATTGAGGATTATAAATATTATTACACACTTTTCAGAATAATGAAAAATTACAAATTAATTTAGATCGCATTTAAAAGTTAGACACTGGATGGATAGATTTAGAATCTGGATCAAAAATTATTTTAGTTGATTCTTGTTGAATTGAGATACAACAAGAGTTTTATTAATTTAAAATAGAAACTGAAAAACAAATTGACAAAAGTTATTGTAAAATTATACGTTGGCCGAGAACTTTTTGCTGTTCTTCTACAGAGTGTCCCAAAATAATCGCTCAAATATTTTGCAATTTTCGCAATAATTAACAAGATATAAATTATCAATTTTACAGAAAAACTGCAAGAAACAACACTTTTTTATTTTCTTCTCATAGAATTTCTTATCAACTTTTTAGCTATTTTTAGTATTAAAAAATTCTGAAAAAATTCTTGGAGTACTATGAGAAGAAAATAAACAATTATTGTCTCTTGCAGTTTTTCTGCAAAATAAAGTCGATAATATTTGAGTAAAAAATTATTGAAGACCAATTTTCGGCAATTTTTAACAATTAATGTCTTATTAACTATTGCGAAAATTGCAAAATGATAGAGGATTTTTCAACTCCGTTTCTACTCATGAAATATTTGGCGATTATTTAGGGACACCTTGTATATATAAGTAAAAATATAATACAAATAATTAAGGATTCCTTTTACACATTCCGTCGTCTCAACAATTTGATTATCTTACAATACAAACCGGAAAACAAACCGACAAAAATTATCGTAAAATTATACACCGGAAAGACAGATCTTTTGACAGACCATTATAACATTATATAATAGAGATAAATAAAATTCAGGCTTTCTCTTTTTTACGTATTCCATCATTTTTTCAAGAGTGAAAATTCGAATATTGTTCCAGGTATGACATGGACGTTGCACTTGGCGATCTCGCGCGCGCTTTTCATGTGCCAATAGGTATTCTCGCCGGTGATACCAGCGTAGAAAGTGGGTCGCAGAAAGCAAGGCCACTGACACTGGCCGCAACACACCGCGTCTTTCTTCCGGCGCGGCGATTCCTCCCTTCCTTCCTTTCTTCCTCCATGTCGCGTCCCCTTTCTCCCTTACTCGTTACGCTCGCGCGAGAGTCATCATCGTCATCCGGTCGCTCGGTACGGCTTGGCGAATCGGCCTCGTAATGCTCGCCGGTAAAAATGCGCTGGGACGACATCGCATCGACCAGGGCGAAACCGGCCGCTCGTTATGTCACGGACAGGTAAACCACCTCGATTTCACGTCGGAGGGCCCCTTCCTTCCGGCTGACGATCAATGTCATCGTGTTCCGAGAGTATCACGTGAATGATCGAAATTCGCAGCTCGGTCAAGTCTCGTCCGACCTTATTTTCGAAAAATACAGAAATATTTGAGAAATCTATAACGTATATGTAACATATATGTAACGTATATGTATGTTTGTTATACAGTTGGAAAATTTCTGTTAAATTTATTAACATATTTTCTTGAATACGTGCCTTAAACTTAAATTTTTGTGTTGACTCTTTTGTCATCAGAGACATGTGTCTCATTAAAGACTTTCTTAAATGTACCTAATCATTTACAATGCATTTAAGTTCCATTAAAATGTTCATCAATAAAAATTATAAAAAGATTAAATCATGAAAGGGTTAATTTAACACAAGAAAGGAACACAAATATTATATAAAACCATTAACACAGAGAATATAAACACTGACACAATTTGTAAGCAAATTGTAGAAGCATGTTTTTTTCAGTAAAATTAGTATTCATGACGTGTTAAATTAATACGTATTTTATTCATGCATCTTAGAATTTGCGTTTTAAAACGTACTTACGTTATTTTTATGTCATTTGTTTATTTACTCATACATTGTGTTATTTTGACAAAAACCGAATTTGTAATTAATAATAATAAAAAATGCGTTTAAGAAGACACGTTTGTCGAAGAAAATAGAGTGGAGCACCAATTGAGATCGCGATCGATCGAGTTTTTCGTTTAAATACGATCGCGGTGTTTTCTCCGCGATGAAATTACGGGTAAGGTGGAAAACTATTTTCCCGTTTCACGCTCACTTTCTCCGATGTCGCTACGAAGGATAAATCAGCTCATGGACGAGACGCGGTCAGTTACCTCGATTTGCAACGAAACGCTCGGCGACGATCGTCGCGCGCGACTCTCACTTCATGAATTTCGTGAATCAGCAATGCGTGGTCGTCTTTTTTTTTTTTTACCGGATAATATAACAATGAATCACTGTGCGTCACTGATTAACGTTATCAGGTGCGTTCGGAGACATGTTATAATAGCTAGTTGTGTCATTCTATCCTTGTTTTACGTCTAATAAACGATGAAGATAGAATGATACAAGTAACACTAATAATAATAGTCTCTCCTCGTCGTTATCTTTAAACGTAGTTATTACTAAATCAAAATGTGTACAAGTGTAATACAAACTAACTCTTACACACAATGGTCAATTCACGTTTTGCATATTTTTTTTTTTTAATATTAAAAGCACCTATTCTATCTTTTCCCTTTTTAAATACACAACGTTACAAATAATTTATATTGTATACCCGAAAAACTTTTATTTATAGTGTTTTTCACTTGAAAAACCAATGTAAAACTGATGCACACTGAGTGCAAATTAATTTACATATTTTCAGTGTTGATAAATAATTTAACTCCTTTAGTTATAACAATATCCTTTGTTACGGTTAACAATATAATATTAAAAGAATTAAATTATTTATTAATACTGAAACTATAGACTTGTATTTAATCGACTTGTATTTAACTGGACCAAAATTTGTACGCAAAATAGTAGGGATGGACCGGATATCCGGAAAGTATCCGATATTATTCAACCCTTTTTTTTATCCGACCGAATAACCGGATATTATTAGATATTATTAGAATATATTCGGTTGAAATTTAATATCATTAAATTATTGATTTTTTTTTTATACAAATGTTCTAGAAGTAAGTATGCATTCATTGATGCTAATATCTTATACATTGTTACAAAATTACAATCTTTTTCCCAATAGGCCTTTTTTTTTAGAAGACACTCTGGAATCCGATCAGATATCCGACTTGAAGAAATTGCCTTCTCGGATATTCAATCGGATACCGAATATCCGATGTTACATTCTGTCCGGATATTCGATATTCGATATCCGATATCAAATAATTATAAACAAAGTTATGTTACATAAATATTTGCTTATTTCGATAAAACAAAATAGTATTCCATAACTCCCATCTTTTCTCTATATATTTATAAAAATGATGAAATTGAACTCAGACACGAGACACGAATCATCGTAAAGAACCGAAAAATATCATTGTGTATATTTATTAAGAATTAACTTTCCAACCGCACTTTGAATCCTTGCTCCTTCCGATATTCGATATCTCGGTTCTTCTGATGTAATCAACAGATTTGGAATATTAAAGAGCTGTCACAAGGCAAAGGCTTCCGTCTTCTTTCTCCTTGACAGCTAGCAGCCGATTGCTTTTCCACCAAGAGTAACATCGTGACGCAAAGCACCGCGCTCTTCTCGTAAGAAAATAATTGTGCAGTTTCCGCATCCGGCCGGCCTGTCGAGGGATTTCGCTCGCGAAAGACATCGAGGAGGCCGCTCGTCGCTCGCGTTGTAAATCCATCGCTTGTCAATGACCCCCGAAGAGAAACTCTCACTCGAGTCTCTGCCCGTCCCCTTTCCCCATTCGTTCGCTAACGAATCTCATTTCACGTTCGTTCAACCTTTCGCGCCACTTTGGCCGTCCAAGGCGAGCTCTAGAGCAATTATTAAATTTTTTTTGCCTTCTCCATAATTTACTGCATAAGCATGCAAATATTCGAATTATTCCAAACAATTATTGTCTGATTACTGCAATTCAATCTGCGCTGGAACTTTTATAACGACAGATTATTATTGTATTATCGTTACGAATAGCTTTTTTTACGATAAGGTAAATGTATCAGTTAGCAGACATGACTCGATTATTGGATAAAATAACAAAAATATTAAATATTAAGCTTTTAATGATATGTACGATTATAAATAAATTTTATTATTTATTAATGTTAATTATAATGCTTATTTGATATCCGCTGAGGATAACTCCAATGATAATTGAAACGTTTGAAACAGATAAAGATTTTTATCAATTTCTGAGTAATTATCTACATTTCTTAATTCTGCGCTCAATTATCTGCGCTGACTCTCATTAGCCTTTGTTTGAATTGTATTATTTGTCTAAATAAATTTATCTTATCAAATTTTTATGAATAATGAGTTTATTTACAGTATTACATATCATTGTTTAATATTTAAAATTGTTGTTATTTCGTCCAATAATTGGGTCATATCTGCTAACTGTCCACTAATTATTATAGTACATTTACCTTTAGCTGCAATGATAATGTAACTCTCGTTAAGAGTTATAGAATCAGTAATGAAACATGGAGCTCGTGGCGATAAGAACTTGAAATATGTTCAATTTTATGTATCAGATGATTCATTTCTATTCTGTCTTATTAATTCTAATAGCTTATTAAGGTAATAGTTAATAAAAATATTGAATGAAATAATTCTAATCACATATTCGGTTAATAATCATCGCACTCATCAAAAACTTAATTTATTAAGTATTATTTATTATATTTAAAGTAAACGAATTATATCAGTAAAAACTTTGTACTGTCTACTACTATGAAAAAAATATTAGAAATCTGAAATATTTATTTTTTAAATTAAAACCCTTTTTGAAACCCTTGCGCTTTTGTCGTATATTCCATAGGGATGGGAAATATGGCTACTCATAGGGGGGGGGAGGGTGTAAAATGAGGGGTTCATGAAAAACTTACAAATAATGCATATAAATAAGATGTAAAATGACATAACAACTTATAAAATGTGTTTATAAAGTTTGATATAAGGAATAGGAATGGTAAATATGTACATGAAATAATAAATTATAATTATAATCTTCCTACACATATTACATGTATTATGACATGAGGCACATATTTCATATAATCATATGCGTTTATTACATTTAGTGCACTGAATTCAATGTGCACACTTTGTATGCTTTGGGATATAAATCCCGCTCGCGAAAAATGCCGTATATCTCAACAGGTGGAATATACAAGACAACAAACTAAGAATATCAAAGGAAAGCTCTTGTATTTTGCTATACAATATGCTTTACTATTCCACTACACGTATGTATCACGAAATATAATAACCACAAGTCTTTTACACGCCCTACAGTATTTTATTCGTTTTACGTAGATTATAATTTATGATGGCCTTACTTATTACAGTGACAAATCGATTCAACTCACAATAATTTCATTAATATTAACCGTAAGAAACTAAAAGCATAATACAGTACTAATATAATATAAAGACATGTAATAGAATAGTTGCAGAAATATTACCAATTTTTTTTACTTCTGCGGCGTAAATTCTAGCGGCTTTTTTGCCAGAGTTACCCTAATTATTACCAAACATAATAATATAACTGTTTGATAATAATATTTATTACAAATATTTAGAAAATTCAAATTATTTTCGATCACATATTACTCATTTTATTGAAATTATTTCATTCAACATTTAGTTATTTCCAGATTTTTTTCGGTCTGATATTCGCCGTTCTAACGTATTTTAAATTAATGTATCTTAAGTTGACGTAATTAATCAATCTTTTATTTTGAAGAGCAAAATCCAAGGCTTAAGATTATGTAAGATTATAAAAAGCGAACAATTTTTCACAATGTAATCAAAGAAAATATCCAGTTAGACGTAAATACTGATGGAGGTTAAGAAAGAATGATAAACATTTCAATTTCTCTGTATAAAGTATTTTAAATATTCAAGATGATTTATTATAACATTCCATTGCGATGCAGAGGTTAATTTACGTTGGGCAGATTACGATGTCTATACAATTAATTAAATGATAGTGCGTGATATCCGCTTAATCGCAGTTCAGAGAGAATTGAAGAGAACGTGGCAGGCAATTGCATATCCGAGAAACAAAATTCAGACTGCGTAGTTCACGTGGTCGAAACATTGGTAACACTCACGTGGATTTTGCACGAGGTTCCCAAGATAAATGGAACGCAAAAATTATCCGCGTAGCTCTCTTATGTAATTATCTGCGATGTGCTTTTATTTACAAGTGTATGTGCTTCTATTTACAAGAGAAGTGTGACGCTTAGGAAAAATCCTAATATTAGAGAACTACAGATAGATAAGGTGAAGTAGAAGTAGATAGATA
This sequence comes from Atta colombica, assembly GCF_001594045.1. Lineage (NCBI taxonomy): Eukaryota > Metazoa > Arthropoda > Insecta > Hymenoptera > Formicidae > Atta > Atta colombica. The sequence continues at coordinate 65,720 of NW_017259210.1, read as the reverse complement.
ATACAATAGATAAGCAAACTTGTCTTTATCAGTGTCATAATAGCTTTTCGAAGAAGATACGCACGAATGATTTTGATAATTTTAAGATAATGGCAAACTCGGTAAGAAATTGTTTGCTCAATTTGTGTAATTGATGCACATTTTGTCGCCGTTCGCCGAACGCGAAGATGCGGAGTCATTCTGCGTTTCAATTGGGAGAGGCGAAAAAATATATTTCACGCATAAGAAAACGAGCTGTTCTTTGACAAACACTCGGATGCGTCGTTATTTCGCGACACAATAACATGCCTTAATTTCGCGATGTTATGTAGAGAAAAAGAAAAAGATGTCGCGTTTACGGCGTTTTGTCCCAAGATGTTTTCTTTTATACGTTTCCATGCAGACCTGTTTCCATCTCGGTAATTTATCGACGAAATAAAAATTTAAGCGAGGTCTGACGGTGACGAGAGAACGTATTAAAAAATATTATCATCAGCGTAAATCACGTTCACTATTTTTCGCGATCGTATCTCTCGGATTAGTTTTTTTATCTCTATCTTCTCTCTGTCGTATAAAGTTTTTTTATTTAATCACAACTTTTTCTTACTTTATTTAAAACTTTAGTTAAAACCATATAACGTACCATATATAGGTATAGCACTAAAAAAAATATTAATTTTTAATAATAAATTTACTAAAACATTTGATATAAAAATCAATTATTTGATTTTTTTATTGAGTAATCTATTCATTATAAGTAATATTTACATATTTTTAGTACTATTTAAAGAAATATGTATTAAGATTTAGAATTGTTTTCAATGTGCATAAAAGAATACTCTTTATTACTTATTATTATTATTATTTATTAATCATCACTGGTTAATAACATTTCCATTTTTTTTTATGTTAAAGATTAAATATAAAAAGCTTTTCTTAAATGAGGAATAAATTAGGTAAAATACATAATAGAATCAGATGTTCTCTTATATATCTTATATAAGTCTATTAATAACAATAATTTTGTAAAATAGAGAGAGAGAGAGAGAATTTTAGCTAATTTTTATATTAATTCTGATTTGATAGAACATTTTTATAGTACTTTTTGCGTTGATTTCAAATCTGTTCACTGTTTACAAGTTTGTGAAGAGGACAATGTTTTTGAATACATACATTTAAAAACTCTCTGCTACACTGAGAAAAAAATATAGTCAATTTTAATAAATATTTAGTTCAATACTGCCAACTAAACATTTATTTACAGTAAATAAATATTTGTTCATTAAAATAAAAAATTGTTAAATCAAATTAACATTACTTGTATCAAATATATCTTTATATTTGATAAATATTTAGTTGGCAGTATTCAACTAAATATTTATAATTAAAATTGACTACATTTTTTTCCAGTGTACGTATCTCTTCTGCTTAGACATAAATAAATAATTTATGAATTATTCTTCTTTATGAAAAATAGATATTGAATTCAATATGATGTTCATTATAAAGGCTTCAAACAAAAATTAACCATTTTAATTAAAAAAAGGACATTCACAAGGAACTGATAGCAAAATAAATAAGTTTTTAAAAAGAGGTATGTTACAAAAAATTAAAGATCGTAGGATAAATTCTAACTTTATTTTCAGAATTAATATAAAAATCAGCTAAAATTATCTCTCTCTCTCTCTCTATTTTACAAAATTATTGTTATTAATAGACTTATATAAGATATATAAGAGAACATCTGATTCTATTATGTATTTTACCTAATTTATTCCTCATTTAAGAAAAGCTTTTTATATTTAATCTTTAATTCTACTATAATTTAATTATGTATTACGCTCAGTGCTTGAGGATACACGGTCTGAGAGGTCATAACAATTAACGATTCTATTCCATTCTCTTTCTCTCTCTTTTATTTTTTCCGCCATACCCTTTTCCCCGCTCTCGCTGCGCGGAGAAACTTTGATTTAATTAAAGCGACGGTGGCAACCATCAAACGATCTCAGAACGATAGTTTCTCAGCGTCAGGGAAAGAGGGAGAAAAACGAGATATTTTACGCGAAAGAGAACAAAGACTGACGGGAGAGATTACCCATTCGATCATTAATTTAATTACGACACGCGAATCACCGTCTCTCTCTCATACGTCACTTTCACATTGCAACGTTATTTTTCTTTTCCTTTTTTTTTTTTTTACGAAATCTTTTCATTGTTTTCTTTATGCAAAATGCACGCGGAAAAAATTGTGAAAGCGATTGAACACGACGTCGTTATATTATGTAGTTACTTGCCGATGAAAATCATTTAGAGAGGTATTTGAAGTTTATGATAGTATTCCGTAAACCACAGACTTCTATATATTACAGACCGCAAACTTATACTACAAAAAGAGCCGGTAAAATGTGTTGCTGGTAGTCATCATGTTTACTGTAAACTATACAGTAAGAATAAGTGTGGTTTAATCTAATTAAATAAATAAAAAGTAAGTAATACTGAAATAATACAAATGTTGATAAATGTCTGTAAACTGTCGCATATTTGATAATACTTATCGTATACGTTAAAATTGTATATATCTTGAATATGATTTTTATCCTACTACTTTCAAATGATGGTTTTATTACAAAGATCGCTATTAGCGGTTTAATTAGCGGTAAATGTTCTATGAACATTAGGTCGCAAATGCTTTGTTGTCGAAATAATAGACACAAGTACAGTATCTAGTATCAAATAATGACTTTATTTAAAAGTTTCAGATATTTCTTTATTCATAAAGGACTGCTCACACAAAGCTCCTTCATTATTTTCATATAAATGATATCATCATATTAATTTCAAATTTATTTCAGTCCATTATTTCGATAACGAACGATTTACAATTTAATGCATTCATATCAAAATAAAAATAGTTTTATGTCTCCAAGAAATAAATCAAATATAAGTAAAATGTCTATAATAATCTCCGCGATTAACATGGCCATAATTAAAATGCAAAAGACATACTTTTATCTTTGTTATTTTTTAATAGTTAAATGTGTGAGATATTACTTCACTGAAACTTAAAGTAACAAAATTAAACAGAAATCACTTAAAAAAATTTAATATTATCAAAATATAACATATAACATTAACGATCTTATTTGAGTATTGTTTCAAGTTTCTCGATCGCTTTTTTCCAAGAGTACTAGAGATTATTATTACAAATGACTCTCGTATTTCCCATCGGCGTTCTAAATTCAAGAGCTTTGTGATTTCAGTCTCTCAATTGATCGTATCCAGAAAATTTATAGAGCCGCATTTTTATCCAGATTGTGCACGCAAAAGGAACGAAAGCGTGCTGCGTGGAAAGGATTGAGTGGCGCGGGCGGCCGCGAAAGAGAATGGTTTACGATGTTTTCACACGATAATACATATGCGCCCACGATGCCGTTGCCGTTGTCTATTCTTAGCGAGAAACGCAGTGCGTTGCTCGTGATCTCTTTTTTTTTTTTTTTCGCGCGAGATGTCGTCGGCCGGATCGCCTTGGACAGGCCGGGTCGTTGCATCCTGCCGAATCTCCTTGCAAAAGTGCATGTGGAATGACCGCGTCCTTTTTCCTTGAAGCCACGTTCTCGGATAGTCATATATTTCATCTGCCGAATTGAACAAAGAGTATCCGGATGTTGTTACGGATAATATACTGAACAATCGATAAACGTTTTAACCCTCCGGAGGATTGGAATACATAATATATAATTTGTTGACGCTGTAATGAAATTACAAATTAAATTGATAATGTCAAATTGTACTCGTTTTGACTTGTTTTTAATGATTTCTGTAGAATGCCACTGCTCTTATTTCGTATGTTGTTAATTTAATTCAAACAATGGAGTTTGACAATTTAATTCAAGAAAGTGTATTAAATTTTATTCAAATGTTAATTAAAAGTACTTAACTACTTAACTAACTTCAAGAAATGAAAATGATATGAAAATAAATACTAAATATTTTAATAAGAATAATCCAAATGCAGATGTAACCTAAAGAAAATTGTTTGATATTTTTTACAAAGAGATGTATAATTGAGTCCTCCATTAATTTTAGAAGGTTAATCTCGGACATGAAAGAAATCGATAAGTGTTTGATTCAATCATAGTCAATAATTTTCTGCCAATTTAAAAAATAATTTTTCTTTTTGTCATAATTATTATTATTTGATGAGTTAATAATTTTTTTCAAGTTGAAAAATAGTTTTTCTTTCTCTTCATTTATGAATAAAGTAAAAGCATAGCACAGACTTTTGCATAATGCATAAGAGTATCAACCAATCGGAATCCTTTCTCTCTTTCAATTTGACGGAATATCACTCTATATTTCTTACAGTGAAATCTCACTCCAAGAAAGTGAAAATACAATCATTCTTGAAAAAAAGTGAAAATATTTTATTCGTCACCTTTTTCAAGAAGTGAAATTTTTTTCACTTTTTTTCAAGGCTTGTACTTTCACTCTCTTGGAGTGAGATTTCACTGCAAGAAATTTAGAAGAAATAAAAGAACTTTGATAGGTTCATTCAACCAATTAGAGTTCTTTCTCTCTTTCAATTTGATGGAACATTCTACAGTGAAATTTCTTACAGTGAAATCTCACTCCAAGAAAGTGAAAATATAATTGTTCTTGAAAAAAAGTGTGAAAATATTTTATTTCTTGCGAAAGAGTGATAATTTTACTCTTTTTTAAAAGTGAATTTTCACTTCAAAGGAATGAAATCTTATTCCAAAAAAGTGAGATTTCACTCTAAAAGGAAAATCGTCACTTTTTTTCAAGGGTGCTTGTACTTTCACTCTCTTGGAGTGAGATTTCACTGCAAGAAATTTAGAAGAACTTTAATAGGTTCAATTTCTTATGCAAAAGTACGGTCTTAAGGCGTGGTAGAGTCGGAGGGCTGACGTATGATAAAGCACGTCTAGTACAAGAAGGATACGATTAATTCACGGCGCATCTGCATTGTTATGTACTTACTTATCACGCGGGGCATCAGATTACCGGGACAAATGGCGGGGAAACGAGGCCTCTGTCACTCGCGCGCGAGAACGGACGTGCGAGTGCGACGAGATCGCATACCGAAAGCCCTCGGAACACTTGACGTGACCTTGCTTTGTCACTGACCTGTCCTAGGCGGTGCCCGGCGTGCGTACTGGTACCATAGCAACGCGCTCGCTCGCACACGCGTGTACGCGTGGCTTCGCCCGACATGACAGAGCGAACAGAATGGAGGGCGGCCACCCACTCGCGCGACGATTCCATCGTCGGCGCGTCCGGTGCAACGGCACCTTAAATTTTGGCGCTCAGAAATAGCAGCATGCCGTGTATACGCGAGATGAAGGAAATATACGCGAAACCCGTGAGGATCCGTGAAAGGCGAATGCCACGCCGAATTGACTTCTCTCATTTCTCTCGCAGGAAGTAAAAAGGAGAAAGAAAAGATAAAGGTAGAGCGAGAGAGTGTGATGCAACGAATGCGAGTTCGAGGCGATGTGATGTTACGTCGGTTTGAATATAACTTCGAGTTGCCAATTTCTGATGTAGATAGATATATTGTTCCTGTATTTCAAAAGTAGACAACTTAAAAAAAAATTAAATTTCTCAGAAAAAGAAAAGATATTTTTCAACTTGACAGAAAAGTATTGACTAATAAAATAATATCGACAAAAAGAATTCTTAATGATCTTATCATTTTTCTTCAAGGGTACATTCTCTTGTAAAATTTTCAAGAAATCGATTTTTTTTTTATTACATATTTCGATTGTACAATATTTCAAGAATACACTGTCATTTAGCAAGAAATTCGAAGAATTAACGATTCTACAGTTCAAAAGTTTTTTTTTATAGCCAAATGTTTGAGGAAGGCTTACTTTATGGACGAGGAATCGTTGATTAACGGCAAATAGTTTAATTACTTTATTAAAAAAAAAAATCTGTAAAAAAGCTTTAAACGCGTTTTTCTCGAAACATTGTTTTTTTCGGCAGTTGACACAATTTCGGAAAAACTAACCGATTAAAAAAATGTTTGTGACGTTGTATTCGTAGATTGACTAGCTAGATAAACTAGAATAAACCAGTTTCACTAAAAATTAAATTTTTTATTAAATCTTTTTGAGCGAAAAAAAAATCGTATTTTTGCATTATTTATTTTTCTAAAAACACGTGTCAACTCGCGAATTTTCAATATTTCTCAATAATTGTAGTTTACGTGTCACGCAAATAAACTTTAAGAAAACATTTTGTTTTTTATTTCTGGCTATTAGTTCTCGAGATAACGTTTGGTTATCTCATTTTTTTCAACTTTGCGCCTTTCAACTAATTTCTTGGAATTTTGGAATGAAAATATTGCTGTAAAAATTTTTTTCATATATTAACATGTGTATTAATAAATATGTGAAAAATTAGAATCGTACATCTTATAATTTTCTTTAAGAAAAATTCCAAAAAAGGCCTTATTTTTAATATGGTTACGCGAGAATGTTTAAAAAAAAAACCCTTAAAAAAATTATTCTTTTTGAGTTGATGATTTTGACGATTTTTTATTAATCATAATTTACATAAATAGATTTACGATATTGCAATTTTTCAAAATAATATTGCTGGTTATAATAATTTTAGTATTTTGTTAGTTTTCTTTTGAAGCTTATCATCGTCTTTCCAAGAAAATGCAATAAATTGAAGATGCTTCACAATTATAGTCAAGGCTATACATATATATGATGTTTATATTATGATCGTTTAATTTGAATTTTCCAGAGGAAATAACGTTCGAATTTAGAAAGTAGAGATAGATTGCTCGAGTCAACATACAAACGCAAGTTTCGCGGGCAAGTCTCTGAATCAGGTTCGTTTGGCTTTCGTCACGCGATTCGTCGTCGACGGTTAACGAGGGTAAATCGCGTGGCGCATGAAATTTGCACGAATGAGGATCGAACGCGGATTTGTTCGCGTCGAGAGAATGGCGAGGGATATAATAATATTGCGCCGCGGCGCAGCGGAGTTTATGAGTCGCGTTTCTTCCCGAGTTATTTCCGTCCTCGACAATCCGACCAGATACGTTCCTGAACGTACGACGACCCCGTTCGAGGCGCAATTCCTATCGACAGGCATCCCGTCCGCGATGTCACTCGATTAAAATCGATCTTCCCCCGTTACGTAACGTTGTCACGTTGCGCGTTCCGGGATGCATTCGACCTCCCGTAGACATTCAAAGTGCATTCGAGCTGTCTTCGCGGGCTGCAATAATTTAGTTTATCGATCTATACTCGATTTATATTCTCAACTGACAATGGGGATGTTCCGTGAAATGAGAATAGAAAGCTATACGTGTAACATTTATATTTTATCTTAACCGGACTTGGCCTTTATAGACATGTAATTTCACATGTAATTGTCAGGATATTTACTTAAGTTCGATAAGGAGAAAGTTGCTCGTTGAAATGTAACTCCGGAGAATATCTTTTTTACGTCAAGATACCGCCTTCTTATTTTAAAAGTGACTGACACGTTTAAAAAAACGTGATTTTTTTTGTTATTATTCTATGACTGAGTTAAGTAAAGGTTATAAAGTGCTTTCCATTTGATGATACAAGTCGATATAAGTATCGTTTCATCTTCGTTACTCATCGAACACTAAGGAAGATAAATTGATGCTTGTCGATTTGTGTCATTAAATGGAAAGCACCCATTCTATCAATCATCCTATGAATTTAAATCTGTAAAAAATAAGTAAAATACAGTGAGACTTCTATGAAAGCAAAAACTTGTTAAAGCTTTGACAAATATACCAGACCTTTTTTCAAATTTTTATATAATCCACTACAATAAAACAATGTTTAATGTTTTTCGAAGACTTGCTGTCGGAAGCGTTAAAATTCATGTTGCCACCCAGAGAAAAAGTTGCTTCGATTTAAAGGAATTTTCTTTGCTATATGGTTAAAGAAAAAACTTCCTTGATTTGTGAAAAAATTTCTTTGATTAAAACATTATTTTTTAAAATCGAAGCATTCTTTTCTCTGGATGTGAGGAAGAATAAAAATAAATATTATTTGTCATTAAAATTATTTTCAATTAATTTTTCGTTACGTATAGAATATTTACGTCAGTCTATGGGGGAAAGTAGTTTGAATTTATGGCCAAGATTGCAGCTAAATTTTCGCTTATGTGATTTAAATCATTCAGGAAAAAGTTACGTTTAATTTGAAGAAATAGTTTCGTTGATTTTTTAAGTTGATTTAAAAATATCTTTGAAGAACATAAAAATTTACTTGATTTCAAGAAATGACGTTCAAATCAAAGAAACTTTTCTTTATAGCAATGCACAAATTTCTTTGATTCAAACAAATTTTTTTTAATTGAAGAAACTTTCGCGAATGATTGTATAAAACTTTATATGAGAGACAAAAAGAGCTCGATTTCAAAGGATTCGATCGTAATGTAATTTTTATATCTTGCGATCTATATCGCAATATATCGAATAGATAAATTGTCTTTCGTAACCTGCATCTTATTTAGAGACACGCGCCTTCTTTCGGGAGAGAACTATTTCTGATGTGCGCCGTGTTTTCGGGCTCCGCGTTTTTTTCCGCTGACGTCATACGCTTAGCGTCCGCTGCAAAATTGCAATTGCATCCAAAATTTACACGTGCGCATGACCGTGAATATCGGCGTATCGTTTTATAGTCTTTAAATGCCGTATTTTACAGCCTGCGCGAAACGCATTGACGTAATCTTATTTTTCGAACTAAACTTCGTTCCTATGCAAATACATGCCTGTGAAATTCAGCTTTTTCGTTTTTGTGGACAGTAGTTGAAAAATAGGAAAAACAAGGAAATAAAAAAACAGATGTTTTTGCATAAATGTACATATATGTAAATACAATAAAGCATTTATTTTAGTTGTTATTGTTCTACGAGTATTTTTAACAGAGATAAATCCGTCCATTGAACTATTCGTGATGCAAAAATAACGAGAACTGCATGAGACAAAAGTGATTGGTATTTGTGATTATATAGATTGTATGATGAAATAATTGTTAGGAGCTTCATTTTTATAATTATTGTTATTACTGCTATACTGTTCGTTATTAAAGAATTAAATTTAAATTAACTAATTCTTTAAGCTAAATAACATTTTACTAATGTTGTTTTTAACTTACAAATATCTCAAAATGTGTTATTTATATTCAAAACATTTGTTAAAATAATAATCAAATTTAATCCACTCATTTCTGCAGTTGAATTACTTAATTAGTTTCAAAGTAAACAGCGTTCATATTAATGTATGGTAAAGTCAATTTGAGTCAAATTAATTTCTTGAATTTAACTCCATTGTGTTTGTTAAATTTACGTATTGAATAAGAACAATGCGATCTATAGAATGATTACAAATAATTTAAATTGTGAGTTAAATTTAACAATGTATATTATTAATAATAATAATAATTTATAGTTCTGTATGTAAAAAAAAATTTATATAGAGAGAGTTGGCTCTGAAAGTGATAATTTATATTACACAGTAAAATAATTAAGAACTCCACTTTTATAGTTATTATCGTTATAGTGTAAATATAATAATAATTGCACTCTATATATACAATAAAAAATATATGGTCCTGAAAACGATAAATTGTAATAAAAGTCATTTTCGAGGCCAATTATATATTTTTAAAATAAATATAATATTATCATTAACATTATTGACACTAATAGTAATAACTATATATAAATAGGAATCTCAGTCATAATTAATTTACCATGCAATTGTAGTCGCAAATACCAAACTTTCCTTGTATATTTTCTGCAAACAGTTGTAATTACGTTTTTAATTTCCAGAAAATCGACTTTTAACCGAAACATATTAACCGGAACGGCATGTAATTGCGAATGGCACGTCATCGGGTTATGGCAAAATGAAATAGTTTCGGGTTAGATTAATATACATTCACGGCTTGGCACATATGATATTTTCCTTCTGCAATTAGATGATATACCGTACGATTGATTTATGAAGAGAGCGCAATTAAATTCGCAACGTCGACAGAACCGGCGGGAAATGATGCGAAATAATAACGTGCCACGTGTCGCGCGTGGAATATACATCGTGGGCAACCTTCGTCGTTTAAATACGCAGCGCGCGAGATTTTTCGCCCTTCAGTTAAATTACTATCGCGCGATTGATTTATGAAGAAAACGTATTTAAATTCGTAAAACTCGATGGAAAATGACGCGATGTGATATCGCCACGTGTCGCTTCGACCGACACCGGGTTGTCCGGGTGTCCATGGAAAAGTCCGTCGCGTCGTTTTGCCTGTCCATCGGGAATAGGTTGGTAAACAAAGCCACGCGTGGAACCAGATTATATCACGACGACACGATGAGGCTCTTGCGAAATCGTTAGAAATCAGAGTAGCTCTCGTGCCAAATGATTTTCACGCGTACACGCGTTCGCAATGGATGCAACGTGATTCAACGTTAAAGTGGACTATTTTTATATCTCTGGCAACGCGCAACTCGCCACTGCGTCTCTCGTTGAATAGCATATCTTGCATAAATAATCAATGGCAGATAACGGGGCATCGATAACTCTCGGCGTATCGACCGGCTCATTTACGTTCCGAATGGCGTAATATTTTTTTTCTTTTTCTTTTTGCGAAATTCGTCAACGCAAATTCGTGCGAACGAACATTTCGGTAAAACAAACAGATCTATCAATTACTCGGAATTAGCTTGAATGCCGACTGATACGCGCGTCGCGGAATAATCAATGAGAACCGGCAACACAAAGGGGAGTTGCGTTATCGTGAATTCGGGCTGCGGTAATTAAATTTTGAGCGAAAAATCCGGCGTAAAATTCGCGCCGAGAACTACGCAGTGCATTCATTATTTTGTCCACGGAAGCTGTACAAAGTGCGCAATATAGACGATCTCGCCGACAACGGGAGATAATGTTGCAAAAAGAACAAGCTTAATTGGGCGCCGGTCAAAGCGGCAAAAACAAGCGCTGGCGAGCTTCGCGAAGACGCGTACTTTTTTCTTCGTTAATAAGTAAAGCGCAATTGCGGTAGTTTGTTTTAGAAATCCAAGGATGGCTGGCGAAGGATTTACGAATCATAGATCAACGTTTCAGAGATTTCATGATTGCACTTCGGGAAGCTGTTCGCGCTCTTTCGACGTGTTTTTACGAAAATATTCAACGTGCTTGTTTACTGAGGGATTCGTCATTTTGAGGATATTAAGGATCCATTCGGGATATTAATCTGAAAAATGTACCGTAATATTGAAGATTAGATTTCAGGACTCAATAACTTTACGTTCAATAACCTTGGAAATTTTGATATTGCATTACTGCACTGAAGAAAATGTATGTAAAATTAAACAAAAAAAAAAATTACACAATTTATAATGGGAATATTACAAATTGTGCGTTTTTACAAAAATTAGTTTTACTTTTATCTTTAACTATGTAAATATCTTTAGATGAAAATTATAATAGTATACATTTACAGTTTTTATGTAATTTTTGTAATGTGTATTCAGCTCATTCTACAATAGCATAATTTTAGTTGCAAGTGGTTGATTAATCACAGTTGAATATTCTTCTCAAACTCGACTGTGGTCGATCAAAATCTTACAACCACTTCTATATAAAATATTAAAAGAAAAATTTAGTCTTAATAAATATTTCTTAATAATATTTCTTAATAAATATTTCTTTGAATATTTGTCAGTAAACATTTATTGAATGTTAACACATATTTATTTGATACAAGAACTATTAATTTGATTTAACTAACATTTTTTTCATTGAGTAAATATTTATTTATATATTTATATTTATATTTATATATATTACTATAAGTAAAAATGTTTACAAATACAAAAAAAAATATTTATTAAGATATAAGAATTTTTTTTAGTATGTTTACAATTTTTCTAATATATATTTGATGTTTAAATTTATAATTTATACTGAATAACTTGCTAGAAAAATGACTACAGAACGTGAATAAATATTCGGACCAGAAGCGTTAGTGCAAGGACATTTAAACACTCGATATTCTCTTTAACGCTGCCGTTCGACAAGAATGTATCCTTCCTACGTGACGCATATGCGTCATATACATACATATTTTTTTATTATTCCTTGTGCTCTCTTTTATTGGCGACGCGCTTGACTTTCAGTCCCGAGAGCGTCATCCGGTTTCGTCAGCGAACGGATACGCCGCAAACAAAATATTCCACGAAGCCGCTCGCGATAGCGTGTGTGCGTCCGTCATAAAAATAAGTAGCGCCGCTGCAGCGTGCGTGATGCGAGTATGTAATGGCGGTCGCTTTTTTTTTTCCTCGCCCCGTCATACAATTTTTCGCGCAAAAACCGTGCCGAACACGTGTAGGCACTTCATTTCTTTCGTCGTGTTTATGTGCGTGAGCTTTAACCTTTTCCTCCCCGCCGAGCCCCCCCCCCCTCCCTTGCGTTTATTTACGTGATAAATTTGGACGAATGATGCACAATTTGATTATGTATACTGACGTAAAAACTATATTAGAATAGTTTTCCTCTTTTGATTCGATCAATCTTGTCGGGAGAAAATCACGACGCTTCTGACTCCTGTCAAATAGAATACAAAATAATAACAAACGTCGAGATGACATCAAGTTGAAATTATTTTAGAAAAAAAATCACAATATCATTTGATACACTTTTGACGATAATTTTGAAAAGAACCTGTTAATTTGACTATCATTTTTTTCATTGAATAAATATTTATTTACTATAAGTAAATGTTTACCCACAAAAAATATTTATTAAGATATAATAAATTTTTTTTAGTGTATTTACAATCTTTTTTGTATAATGAGTTCTTAATACGATGTTTTTTAATGATTTCATTTCAATTAAAAAAATTATAATTACAGTCAAAATTAGATGTTGAAGTAATAATCTGTATATTTAAATAAATTTATCTTAGATATATGAATTACTTCCAGATTTACAACACACTCAAACTGAAATAATAATAATCTCCTCAAATTACATTAGATTATCGATTTGCTGCTAGCATTTTAAAATCTGTAAAGAATTTATAACTAATTCAAAATAAAATAATCCCTTCTTTAAACTACGGTTATCAAAATTTTAATTCTAAATGTTCTTTGTAGAAGACTTCTTTTTATTTATAAGAAAACGACACAAAAGATGTCATTTTTGTAGACGGTATTATAATCTTTTTGAAAAATCTTAAGAAAGTAATACGAATACTATTTTATAGACTGTGAAGTTAATTTATTTTCGACGATTGATACAGTAATTTTTATCTAACGCATTCGTAGTAATAATTCGAAAATTACATCTTTTGAATGAATTGTGTTATTTTTGAAATAAGACAACAACATAATAACGATTTTTAAATAATAATTTCTTTAAATTAAAAAAAAAATCACTTAAAAATCATTGTTAAGAATTAATCGCAAAATCAATCGAATGACATCATACATGACGATTTTTCCTAAAATAATTTCCTTGTCGATCGTTTTAATCTTCTTACAAATTCAATTTTTACGTTGGCGGAGCGTAGCTATGAACTTGAAAAGAGCGTTTGATCTTTCTCTATTATTTTACATAATAGCTACGTTATCGCACGGCTGATCGATCCAGGGATTCGTAACGCATACATTATCGCTCGGAGATCAAACGTCGTCGTTCCGTCGAACGAAGCCCGATCGCGCTCTCGGCATACGTGGCGCATTGCATAACGTGGGGACGAGCGTTCGCGCCACCGCTTGCACCGGGTTTTAACCACACAGAGGGTTTCCCCTCGTCTCTCGATAGCGGATTCCAGGGTGGAGGGAGAGGAACGGGTCGGTTTCCTCCTCCGCTTCCTCTCGGCCCGCCGACGCGCCGCCGTCGCCTCCGCCGCCTCCGCCGCCGCCGGAGCGGACTCGAGAGTGTGCTTTCGGCCGAGTGGCTGAATTTGTCCTGCATAGGGGGCATCGGGACATTACCCGGGTGACCTTGGCTGGTGCGGACTGCGACGCCCGACGCTGTTTGTGCATCGCCGCCCGAGCATTGCACCTTGCTCTATCATGCGAGAGAGCGACGTCTCACTCGCGCACGCGCCCCTCTCTCTCTCTTTTGCTTTTTCTTTCTCTCTCTCTCTCTCTCTCTCTCTCTCTCTCTCTCTCTCTCCGTCTCTCTTTTTCTTTCTCTTTCTCACGTTCTTGTGCTCTTCTGCCCCGCCACGCGGCGATTCGTTCTTTTCCTCTCCTTCTCTTCGGCGAGTCTCGTGCGATCCTCGTTGTAATCGACTGGCGAATTTCGTCGCCACACATTAGTCATAATTAGTATCATTAATGAGGAATCGAAATTCGTCGGAATGTGCTGTGATTTTCACGAGATCAAACTCTCTTGTTGTCGGAGGAAAGCGATCTCTGTATTTATGTAATTGGACACTTTCCGTCCTTTCTATCGGCTTCGACAATCATCAGAGTTTCGCTCGATTAGGGTTGAATTGAGCCATAATCGCACTGGGATTGCGCGATTGTGATTGACGATTACTTTTCAACTAATTAGAGCGAAGCAACTGTTTTGTTGTAATTGTTTGAAAAGTAATCACCAATCGCTTGTGTTACGACTTTACGGAGATTTTTTTGCATTTATTAAATTTTTCTTTCTTTTCTCACTGCTTTCTTATAAATAATTTCTTTCAAGTGTCACTCGACGATTTTTTTCATTCTTTGGATTTTGATTCAAGATACTAAAAGTGTCATATTTTAATTCCATTTAATTTAATTAATTTATTCGAGAGATACGTTTACGTTTAAAGTACGCAGAAGTGAATAAGTACACAAATGTGAGGCAACAACTGCTGTTATTAAGTCAGAACGATTTAAATTATTTGTATGATGTAACATAAGAAATATTTTATCTAAAATATGAAATATGAAATATTTATTCGTTAAATATTTATATTATTTTTGATTGGAAGGTATCGATTTATGTTTTAAAAATTCATACAGTTTTGTTACAAAAATTTAATTGATGCTATAGTATGATTTTCTTGATAGATTTCCAAGGTCAAATAAAGATCACTACTATACATCCTTTTCTTTCGAAACTAAACAACTTTTGTTTGAATATAGTGTCTCATTTTGAACAACGGAATGAAATACTTCAAAAATAACGCATTTTTGGGGAAAAGTGAGCCACTGTATAAGCGTTAGAATTAATATCGAGCAGTTACTTTTTGCATGAAAGATCATTTTCTGGTCTCGAATCAAAATCGGAAGAATGAAAAAAATCGGCGAGTGATCGAAATATCGCATCGACAAATTACAAGAAATTAAAGAAATAAAAAAAGAAATTGTAATAAACGGCTGATTAAAGAAATTAGAGAAATTATTTTTTCTCTCGAAGATCGTGTAGATTTTTCTCGGCTCTTCTATTTTTTTTTTTTTTCCATCGAGAGTCTTTTCTTTTTTCTTCTCTTCTCTCCCCTGCACTCTTCATTCTCCATGCTAAGCCGTTAAAACCTCCACTCCCACGGTCGCCTCTGTTTATCGAGCTGGCGTGGGCAGTCCTCGACGTCGCGGCTAGCAAATTCTCGATCACGACCATCTTCCTCTCGCATCGCGTCGTTCCGAATTTTCGACGCGCTCGTCTCCCTGCGCCCTCCGTGTTTCTCCCTCATCTCCGGTTCGTCCTCCACCCTCTCCGTCCCTCGCGATGGATGGAGAAATGCGGTTTCGGGTTAGGCCCCTCAACCGGTTTGGATGACTTCTTTTGACGTGCGCAAGGTGCGCGGAGCCACGCTAGAGGCGCACCTCTCTAAGCAACACTTTGTGGGTTAACTTCGTTAAGGTGATGCGTCTTTATTTTACCCCCTTAAGTGGCCGCGTGAAAAAAAAAAAAAAAAAAAAAGAAAGAAGAAGGAGGGCGAGAAGCGTCGCACGAGATTAAATATAAATGCCGGTGGAGCCGAGCGGATAATATAGGCGAAGGTCTCCGCTTTAGAAAAGTGCACTTTAGCCGACATCACGACGTGCTCTCGATATAGACATTCGACGTTCGTCTGGAACCTTGGTTAATACGTTCGAGATGCACGCATCGAGTTGCATAAGAGAGTCAAGTGCGGGGAGAAACGAATATGAAGCGATCCATATTACGGCTTATTAATTGGATTACGACGAGCGTATTACATGCATCCTGTCGAGAAGAAGAAAAGGAGAAGAGGAAAGGAGAAAGAGAGAAAGAGCGAAAAACGCGAATCAGAATCAGAATCGTTTATTAGAGATTCTTGAATTATGTACTTTAAAATATAAGAGCAAAAGAGTAGTATAGTTGCTACAATTATACAATAAAATGCAGAAAATTATAGAAAGGAAAATAAAATAGAGTAAAACCTGTGGCACACGATGTATTTTTTCCTGTTGGGTTGCTCGCGTTTTAGTAAATTGCTAAAAATTCTATGCGTTCTATCTGCAATTCTAGTAACAATTCTTAACAAAACGCAAATAATTCAGCAGGAAGAAATGCATTGTGTGCTATAAACTGAAGGAAAAAATGCATGTGCATAATTGTGCACATTAATTATAAAAGTCCCTACACGAAAAGAACAGTTTTTGTTTGGAGAATCTAAAAATCTAAAAATTTATTTTAACACAGATTTGAAAATAATTTTCATTGGATCATCAAAATAATTATGTACACTGAAAAAAAATATAGTCAATTTTAATAAATATTTAGTTGAATACTGCCAACTAAAAAATAAATATTTATTAAATATAAAGATGTATTTATTTGATACAAGAAATTTAATTTGATTTAACAATCATTTTTTGTATTGAACAAGTATTTACTTACTGTAAGTAAATGTTTAGTTGGCAGTATTGAACTAAATATTTATTAAAATTAACTATATTTTTTTCTCAGTGTACTTACATTCAAATTAATTGCTAGAATTAAAACTTGTAAGATAGTATTTTTAACGTTTATTTTTTCAATCATACATTTTCCACCATATTACTCAATTTCAGCATTTTATAATTTAAAAATTCCAAAAAGTAATGGAATTACTTAATATTTCTTTGATACATTTATAATAATAATACATTCTTTAATATACAATATAATTAATTAAAATATTTATAAAAGTAACGAAGTTATTTAATAATTTCTTTAATACATAATCTTTTCAGAAATTATTTTTAGATCTGTATTTAAGTGATATATTTTCAAATGCTTCAGCAAAACTGTTTCTTACATAATATACGAATAAATGGCTTGATTAAATTGTAGTACTTAGTTTTGTAGATCGTCGATACATATGTCTGCTGTGTTTGCCTTCGATCGTAACGAACCGAAGTGCACATCCGGTTCGCTTATCCGGCGGCTTGTTAATTGGCGGAGGCGCGGGTGGCCTGATAACGGACGATCGGTTAACTGCGAGAATGACGGAGAACAATTAACCCGCGCGCGACTAACGGAGAATAATCGGCCACAAAATAACGGCGAGACGAAGCCAACGCTCGATCGATTGCAAGTAATCGCTTCTCGGTTGCGCAACCGTCTGGCTCGAAATTCTTTCTGCGAATTTCAGCCGAGACCTTGCCTCGTAATAACAGTCTTATATAGGGCGTCGCGAGATCGCAAGATAAGATCAGAGGAAATGAGAGACATCGTACATTTATTCTCGATCGGGAAGTCCTTCACGTATTTTTTTTCATTACAATGAATTTCACGCGATAAACTTACTTCTAGAGTGCATGTAACTTTCAATTTATTTAATTTTTTACAACCGTAGCAGCATTTGAATCCTCCTTTTGCTCTTTTTTTTGTGCAATTTTTGTTACTTATTACTGGTTATTACGAAACAAAGTTCGTTTCAATTCCATGATGCTTTTTCAGCTTCTTTCTTGATATACGTTATCTAGGTTAATATTTTGAGATTTAAAAAAGCACATTTTTATATTTTACAGTAAAAAATCAAGAAAATTGGTTTTTACGATATAAAATTATTTTTTTTATCAAAATCGTGAAAAAAATATAGGCTCACTTATCTCGATATTTGTTTAAAACGTTTTATATCTACGTTATTTTAGTATTATTTAATATTTTTTTATTTTTTTTATAACTTCAAATATTGAAGTGGGAATCTTTACGTTGTTTCGTTTTTAGCTTTTATACATAACAATTGCAATAATGTTTGTATGTATATATTTGTTAATAAAACTGACTATTTGTACGTGATGACTAGATCGCAAAGATTAAGGATGTATTATATTACACATATCTTTCAACAAAATGGAAAAATTACAGATTTTTTTTCTTTCATATCAAAATATTTATTATCTATTTTTATAGATTTATATTGTTATCGCATAGTTTATCGGCAAAAGTGCACGTGATTTATATTAAAAATAATACAAAAACTTTATAGAAGTAGACATGTTTTTAAAAATAATTAAAAATAAGATGAGGAAATTTTCATTTAAATTATATAAAATTGTATTGTTAAATATATTAAATATCTACATATATTGACTTATTGAACCATTTGATATATACATTTGTATTTTTATACGGAAGATATAAATTTCCAATTCAGTCACTTTTTACAGAAACTATACATCTGACATACCTTAAGAGCTGGTCTTATGAACTGCTCTGTTACGTCTGATAAAAAAGAGGTGCATTTCTCTCCTTCGCTCCGACAATTTATTCGGTTATCACAACTTTTGTCTATTTTTAACAGATTTATGTTGTTATCGCGGAGTTTATCGGCAAGAGTGCACGCATACGCGTCTTTTATATTTATCATCGGGATTATATATTATATATCGAAACCGGACCTTGGTCAATGTCGCGCCGCGACGACGTCGGCATTGACCTGTTACGCTTCTGCGCGCGTTGGCTGGCCGATTGGCTCCTCTTATGTCATTCGCGCGAGGCTTTGTGAATATCGGCTTCCTCTCGGAGAGAATTGAATAAAACACAAGCCGGGTGTTTCACGGCCATCCGGCGCGAGCGAGCGAGCGGGCGATAATACGGGGATCGATACTCCTTTCGCGACGCGCGAGACGCAATTTCGCTCTCTTTCCGTCTCTCTCTCTCTCTCTCTCTCTCTCTCCATCCATCGTTTTCTCGTTTCTCCACCATTGCCTCTGCCACCGCGAGGGAGAAACGGAGAGAGAGAGAGAGAGAGAGAGAGAGAGTCTCGTTTATTTTCGACCCTGTGAGGGACAGGCGTCGCGGCGCAGCTCGACTCGACACGTCGGTGATACCGAGAGAGGTCGATATCGTTGTCGCGACAACGAACGATGCACTTTGGTGAAACGTACGGACGGCATTCCTTGAAAGTGAGATCATCGGCACTTAAACCCGACTATCGTCGTGTCGTTTCCTTCGTAGTGGTGGTCATTGTCGCCGTCATCGTTAACATTCGAGCGTTTTGTCTAGCCGAAAAAAAAGTCCTGAAAGATTACAGATATGCCCGCACTATTAAATTTATGATGTCAAATTATACTCAATTTGAGTTATTTTTCATCATTTCTGTAATCGCCATTTCTTCTTCTCGTTATATTATCGTTATGTTAAGGATATTAATGTAATTTGGTTTAATTTGAACATTGTTAAAAACAATGGAGTATTAAAACAATTTAATTTGAGAATATATGTATCAATTTAGTTTATTGTTGGTACATTTTCGAAGTTTTATATGTTAATATGGATATTGTTTACGTTGAAACTAATTACAGAAACTAATTACAGTTGATTTATATTATGACACACGTGGAAGTTAAAAATAACAGAATATGTTATTTAACTCAAGGGATTGGGTTTCCATTGCTCCTTTGATCTACCTAACACTGCGTGTTAATCGAGCGTTGCTGGTTTTAATCTTATTATTCCGACACTTGTCTAAATATTGAAAGCTTGGGAGAGGCTTGATGTATCATAAAAACTGTTGTATACATTGTAGGATAAGAAATACTTGATAAAAATTAACATTTTGGAATTATTCAAATATCCGTAACAAAATATCCGTGCTTTTTAACGATTCTTTAAAACAAATAACAATTGGTCGGAAGTAAAGAATTATTTAAAAATACCATTTTATATGAATATTCGAATTTGTTATTCCAAAAATGGCAGTTTTTAAACAATATTTCCAAATTTTTGACTTGAAGTGTATGAATAAATTAATAGGAACATGTTAATTTTGTCAATGAAATAAAAAAAAATTAAATGACTAATAATAATCAATTTAAAAACCTGTTTCTTCTTATAATGGATTAATGATAAATAAATAATTATATATAATTAGAATTGAAATCATTAAGAATTACAAAACATACAGTAAGAAAAAGAGAAAGTAATTAAGAGAATTAAAAAATGTAAATAAAATGGATACATAATAACATCTAATAAATAATTAATTATATGTAATTAAAATTTAAATCGTTAAGGGTTATAAATGCAGAAAGAAAATGAGGAAAGTAATTAAGTGAATTTAATCTGTTACATATTGAGTTGTTTATTCCGGCGTCGAAGATTATAGCACAGTAAACACGGGCAATTAAAAGATTAAAACAGTTTTAACATATCAAAAGTTTAATATGTATGAATATTATATAATTTCCAAGTATCAGTCGTCAGATAAGTCGTCAGATCCAGAAAAAAAAACACAATAAACAAAATGTTATCCCAAAATTCTCACGATATCGCACCACAGTTCATAACCGTCGCTCTCGTCTTGGCTTTATATAACAGTGACGTGGACATTGTCTTAAAAAAGCTGAACGATAAAGAATTTTACAGATTCGCCGAACTGCTATTAATCGGCGTTAAATAAGGCGTGCGTAAGCGAGACAGAGAATTTCGCAAATATTTACGCGCGCATTAAGGTGATCAGGACGATGAACTCGCGCGACGTTTGCATCTTGTTTTTCGAGGTATGACATTGCAATCCGTCTTGTGTCATATCGATGTGTCGTGTGCGTGCGATGTACGTGTACATAACGAGAAGTAACGACGGTTGCAATAACGACGACGAGGAGGAGGCTTACGGCATCGTTCGATCAACTTGAGAGAATAATCGACGGAGATACGTTTTCTTTGAAAAACAGTCGAGATACGAAATTCTCCGAAGTCACAAGTCATATATTTACAACCGCTACTTTGCAGAAGGTATTCGTTGTGCATGAAAAAAATGTCAATCATTTGATTAAATTAAATACATTACTTTAAATACGAAGCGCCACTACGGTCTGAATGTTAAGATGTTGAACTATTATATACATTCATATAAATGAATTAATTTTAGAAATGATAGTTGCGTGCCGATATGTTTGTCGGACTTTCAACGCAATCAATCTGAAATATTAATAATCCCCTCAAATTTCTCAAGTTAATCTTAAAAAACTGTAATAAACTTATTGCGAAAAATATTGCTCCTAGCGTTTCGTATTTAAAGTAACATATTTAACATAAACTATCTTGTTTCCAATCTTATTGATTAAATTAATTTAGCTATATATCTTTATTTCTTTGTAAGATCATTCTATTCTCAATCCTCGATAGCGATTCATTTAATATTATAACTGTATCATGATTTTTCTTCGATATTTCTTCGAAATTTATGAGCTTTTTACAGCCCCATTATCTAAATTTTTTTAAACCTTAAGAAATTGTAATTAATCAATTGTAATTAATTATTCTTCTTGTATTTGAGAGAGTCAGTTTTTCTTAAGATTTAAATAATGGCTTAAATAATGGCTTATTGTAGATGTGTGTGTTAAATGTTGTTTGAGTAACCGGGAAATACAATGGAGATTCGCGTTCTTTGTTGACTTGCTCGTCTTGAGATAATGGAATAGTGGTGAGACTTCGGAATGCAAGAGCGCGAACAGAAGATTATTTGCAATTTTTTCCTTCTGGCCAATCCTATTATTATTATTCGCGACTCCTTTCCATTTTATCTTTTGACATTTTAATTTTTAATTCTTAATCATGACTTGTCAAGTAATTTAATTTTATTTCTTATAATTTATACGTGACTGAAGAAGACTTTGTGAAGTCGAATAAACTAATTTTTTTTTCATATATTTAATATACAATCAAATTTATTTAATATTTTAATATACTTTGTTTTTGCTTGTTTTTGACCTTTTTTCTAACATTACATTGTTTACTTTATAAATAAAGACGAAATTAATTTAGTCAAATGATTATAAGATTTGTTTGCGTTGCTTGAAAGTTTTGCCCAAAAGTTTTGCACTTAAAACGAGATAAATATATATTCGGGTTAAATAGAGAGAAACCGAAAAGGATTTGGAATGTAAAAAAGCAAGCAACGCGAGTAGACGGTTTTTCTCAAGTTCCACTATCTCGCGCGAAATTCTCTTATCGCCGTCAGATCAACTGATTTCAACAATCGACGGTAATCGACGTCGATTGGCGGATTCGATCTCGGATATGCACCGAGACGTCTCGTTCTTTTTTTATCGCGTATTTTTTTCCTAGTGCCGTAAAAATTAATCGTCGGCAAATATCGGCTTAATCAGTAAATGGCACTACGATTCTTAGAAAGGAACGAAATGATGCTGATGCATCACGCGTTGTATTTTAACGTCTGAGAGAAGAAAAGAGACTAAAGTTAGACAAAATTAATATATCGAAAAAACAATGTAATCAATGTTACTAAATATTTGTTTGAATAGAATCATTTAAATATTTATTTAAAGTAGACATATATTTATCTGTTACAAAAACCATTAATATAATTTAATTATTGAATTATTTATTTAACAAATATTTATTTTGCGTAAATAAATGTTATATTATTATTCAAACTATTCAAACAATCATATTTATTAAAATTTAGTTATTTCTCTCACATTCTATCGATATACTTTTCGAAATTATTAAACAGTACACGCCTGTAAAACTATTTGCTATTTGCAAAATTAAAAATAAAATGCAGCTTATATAATACTAATGATTAATGATTGTAAAGTTCAGAAGCACTGTAAAAGAATAATTTTGATGATTATTTCCAGAATGCATCATAAACTATACAAGAATTATAGTACAATATTTCATAACCCTCATCTATTCAATCTATTCTCTGCCTCCTTTCATTTATATTATGACACTATTTATCAAATCTGATGAAGACTATAGTCGAAGTGTTTTCGATTATCTTCTAAATTCTTAGAAAATAAATTATTTTATTAATTCTTATTTCTTAACATTCATTTCTTCCTCGTGTTTGATTGCTAACCTTCTTATTGCTTTGCAAACAACGAGCCTTATATTTTCTTTATTTTGGAAGGAACTTAATTTAAAACCGAAAAATGTGTGTGTGAGACAAAAACTTGCTTTTTAAGAGTAACGCCTTTCCTTCGTTCTACGAATTCTCGGGGAGGAAGAGGAGGTGAGGACTGTTTTTCGACTTGTCGCTTAAAGTCGGTGAGGTATGTGAGGTCTTAAAAATTTTTTTCCGAGTTCCTCTCTCTTCTTTCTTTCTGCGTCTGTAGAAATAGCTCATCCGCGGCCTTTGACTGCGATTGCACTTTCCTTGCAGGCGAAACGCATTCACCTCTCCCGTATGCGTCTCGTAATGTCTTTCCGCGGTGGCTCGTTCGTTGCGTTTCGTTCACAAACACAAAACGAACGGAGACAAGAGAGGCTAAGGGTATTTATAAATACCGCGTTGCATCCTGTGAGCGTCGGACCTTCGCTTTTAAGAGAAAGGAGGCGACCGGGTGGACGTTCGCGGGGCGCGGCGACGCCGACGATGTGATGGGAACGACGACACGTCGCGCATCGACTCCGGGCTCTCTCTCTCTCTCTCTCTCTCTCTCTCTCTCTCTCTCTCTCTCTCTCTTATTCCAGGCTCATTCCAGACCTCGCATATGCAAGGTCATTCCGCTGTTCGTTGTCGTTTCTTCTCTCGCTCCTCCTTCTTCGTAATGTGTCTCTTCCTCCTTTTGTAATACACGCGCATTGTGCGCAAACGTGATTCACGATCGCTATTACCGATCATTTCGTGAGGCAGAAGCTGCCTCGATCGAACAACAAACGCACTCCAAGTTCCAGAGCGTGTCGTAAAATTTGCAGCGTTCGAGTATTAATAGCTTGGGAATTGCAAGAAATCATGTCATAATTTTAATTGTAACACGGTTAATTGTAGTGGAATATGAAAGACTATTTTTTTGGCCTCGTAGATCAAGACTTAAGTCACTCTGAAGAAAAAAATCTTGCTTTTAAAGTTTTTTAAAATTGGCTCAATTTTTACTCTTTAGAATAAGAAACATATCTACAGCTAAAAATTAGGTCTGAAAAGAACGATTTTGTTGAAAGACAAAAAATTTTGTTGCATATAGATCTGAAAATAATTTTGATGGTCTAATAAAATTTTCATATCTGTAACCAGCTAAATTTTTCGGCAAAATTCTTTCCGTGTAGTGTAGTGTAATAATAAACAATGTATTTATGGAGTCACATGGGAATAAGCAGGCTTTTGTGTTTTTCCAATAATAAAAAATCGAATATAACAAAAAGCTGTTATTAGCTCTCCGAAATTTATTGGACACCTACTACTGCGGTACTTGTTTGGATTAAAAATTCTGAGTAAAAATAATTGAGCTTCCTCCTTGTGAAGTAGAGATGTTAAGATAAATAATGCCATGTTATATTTGAATTTACTGTTAATTCTTAAATCTTATATATATTATTGTAACAATTGCCATATTATACAAAAATGTCAATTCAATTATCTTTGTCTCACATTTGCATACAAATTCAGATTTTATTAAAATGTACATTAAAAAAACAAATATTAAATTTTAAGCAATAAAAATTTATGAGAAGCAAATATTTAAATGTAAAGCATATATTTATTTGATACAAAAACCATTAATTTGATTTAAATATCACTTTTTCATTTCGAGTTAACATTTATTTACTGAAAGTAAATATTTAGTGCTATTAAAAAAAAAATGTATTAAGATTCAGTCAATTCTTTTTCAGCGTATTTAATATTCATTTGATACTGCAAATGTAATTAAAAAAATGTTAATTTAATTTTTTAAAATTACATCTGCACTCTTGGATTATTTTTGGAAATGAACTTAGTTTTATTTTGGTTTCTTAAAACTAATTAGTGTCGTTTAAATGTATATTAAATAGATTTCTGTGAGATTTATTTTAGAATTAGGTAATTTCAAAAAATCCCAAAATAACACAACTTCTAAAAAGGAATTATAACTTTGGTATTAGTTCCAGTGAGTAATACATTATAAGACATATTTCTACTCAATTACGTTATTAAGCAACCATCCATTTTTTTCTCTCTTTATACTTTTTTTCTCCGAAGATATCTCACTCGTGTAATTGCGATTCCTCGAAAGCTTTCCCGCGAGCCTGTCTCGCACTGTCCCGGTTTTTGCTTGCGTATCTATCTCACTCATCATCGCATTGCGTGCGTGCGTGCGTGCGTACGTTCGCACACTCGGACGCGCCCTAACCTACCTACGTGCATTTGCAAGCCCTACCGAGCACCGAGAATGCGTCAATTGTGATTATGCAACCGTAGAGTCTCGATGCAAACGGCGACGCCGGCGGTCTTATTTACCCGAGAATCATATCGATATCTCGAAAATTACGCGTTTCGACGGCGCTGCAAAGTGTCTTCTGCTCTTTCTCCACTCTTTCTCTCTCTCTCTCTCTCTCTCTCTCTCTCTCTCTCTGTCTTCTCTCCTTTTCTTGGAGAGATTTATTTCATATTTATTTCTAGGTCTCGCTACGGCCGTAAATCTGCTTAAAGGGATCTCGGCTGACTTGGACTATTTGCGGGAGTTTAATGCAGGCTTGAAGTCCCGGTTCAAATGAAAAATGTTGTTGATTCCGCCGCGTCTTCCGTAATCCTTGCTGTGCGACTTGCATTTTTATTGAAAGCGCAGTGCGCGATTACTAACGTTCAACGCGCATCGTTGAATGCTTTGCTTTCGATGGGAGAGCAAATTAACCTAACAATAAATGGATTCTTTAATATCAATATGTTTTAACACTTTTCTTAACCCAGCCAGAGTCGACGCTAAAATCTGTGAGATTTAGACAGCTGCTGATACTGGCTTCTGTAAAATTTAATTTATTTCAAATATTAATTAGAAAGGACTAATTAATTTTGATGAACCAAAATGATTCTAATGACTCGTTATATACTATATGTTAGTGACGGTGGGTCTGTTGAATTCTTTTAGTTATAAATATTTTTAAAAATATCAAATTTAATCTTCTTTATATTACTCTGTAAATTTAGATTATTTTAATTAAAACTTAGTATATATTTAGTGTATTCTCTTATTATAATATATACTTAATATAGTCTTATTAAAATGTACTAAATGTTATCTTAAATTATATACTTAGAATATTCTTATTAAAACATACTAAATACATTTTGAGTGATAAATAAATTACAAACTAATTTCTCAAGATAATTCTAAAAGATAATCGTATAAACAAGTAATTAGGAATTTGGCGCTGTAAACGGTGCGCAGTTTTTTTGAATTTTTTGTCCCAGCATCCTCTTACAAAAGAGAGAGACACAATATTTAGTATGATTGATAGAGTCTTCTTTATTTCTCACCCTATATTTCATAAAAAAGATTTAGAACTTATCGTGAACTTTCTTCTGGTTAATGATTACCCATTGAAATTTATCTTTGATACAATTCACAACAGAATTAAACATCTTAACAACAAAAAATTTATATTAATCATAACAAGACACCACCAAAGGATACAAAATGCGATGGTTCACCATCCCATATATTGATAGCATTTCTGAGAAATTTAAAACTGTCACCAAAGATTTAAACTCCAATCTCTCTTTCTTTAACTCGAACAAACTTCAATGTGTAATCAAAGCGCATAAAGATCCTCTTCCTGCTTCATCTAAAAAAAATATTATTTACAAAATCTCATGCAATGACTGTGATGCAACCTACGAGAGAGTAGATCAAACGTGCAGACAATTAAAAACTAGAATTTCGGAACATAAGAACCATATCCGTAGATGTACATCTGTCAGTTATAACATAGATTGCATTATGGTCATGAATTTAATTAGGACAAAGTTGAAATCTTAGACACTGAATGCAATTATAACAAGAGATTAATGTCAAAGATGATTTATATTAAAAGACAGAAGAATAAAATTAATCTTCAAACAGATACAGAATTTTTAGATAAAACATATGTTATCTCCTTAATAATTTATAATATATTATAGCATATATTTACATGCTATATCTTTTACATGCGGATACATAACATTTGACTATTGTTTACAATTTATTTTGTCCATTTCGCCAACTTTTAGATTATCAATCTATATTTCGATCCGCTTCAACGTTGGTTAGACGCATTTTCCAAGACGACGTCGCGTCGCCGCAAAGGTGAGATTCTCCCTTCTTTCTCGGATTGAAAATCCGTTCGGTCGCGCATGAATTCTTACCCGTCGCTTTACTTCACTTAATGCGGCGGAATGCACTTGAATGCCGGTGCTAAACCGACTCTTTTCAAGACTCGTTACGTAAGGCGGGCCCTTCCGCCGCGTCGCTGTCGCTGTCGCGTAGAAATTCGTCGAAGTTTCGGCGCTCGAGACACCTAATGACCGTGGCTCATCGACCTAGACGCATACGCAAGGTCATGCGGCCACTGCTCCATTGGTATTATAACCTCAACCTTCTCTCTCTCTGCCGCAGCCTCTCCCCGATGCCGCCCTCCGCGCCGCGACGGCGGCACCCTTCCTTCCGTCCTCCTGCTCGCCTTCTGTTGCCTCCGCTCCTGCGTGTGTTTGCGAGCCCTAACTGTCTACCCTCTCTCTCTTTCTCTCTTTCTTTCTCTCTCCCCTGCCCCCTCTTGTCTCCTTCCCCTTTTTTCTTTTTTTATCAACCGACATCAACGCGTTGCGTTCGACTAAGTTGCGCTCTCGCCACGTTATTACGTCGAACATCCCGTAATATTTTTTCCAGAATATATTTGATACGCTGGAAGAACGGTTTTTGAACGGTTGTTGAAGTTTCTGAAAAGTTAGGTGAATACAGATGTGAAAATTATTTTGTTGGAATAAAACTGTCAAAATAATTGTGTACAACATTCAACTACCTAATTGCGGGAATGTCGAAACTTTTTGTAGCATTGCTCATCCATACTTGAGTTTCCTGCATAATTATTTTAACGTTCCAACAGAATATAATTTTCAGATTTGTATCTTTCTGTGCAAGAAATTATTTATTAATTATTTATTAATTCACCCAGGTATAATAATAATTGATGGGTATAAAAAGTATTTATATACTGAAAAAAAATTTCTGGTTGAAAATGGACGAACTAAATGATTTTGATCGCATCAAGAATTCTGTTATCTCAACTAGAATTATAATAGATTCAATTAGAAAAGTCTAATTTGTCTACTTTGAGCAATTTCAACCGGAATTCCTATTAATGCAAGAAGACTCTTTTTTCTTGTACACACGTTTAACGAATAAGACTAATATTCTGGATATCCACGCGAGTAATGACAGACGTTTGAACAGTTCTATTTGCAGGCGCAATACGACGGTATAATCTTCCGTTTATTCGATAAACGCTCCAACGCGGACGGCATTACCTTTATGTACGAAAGATACTGCCTACATAGCCGAGGTTGGAATGCGTTTGCGAGCTGCTCGTGACGAGTAAGCGAGTACGGGGAATGCAGCCGATTATGCAACTAGTTGCACTGCTAGGTTCTTGTGTCACAGAGGGACGTTGCCTGCAGGCCTGCATCGCGTCGCTGCACTTTCGCGGGTGGCCGAGCTCTTTTTCTTCTCCTCGCCTAATCGTCACTTAATAATCTTGCCGTTAGATCTGCCGCTTAACGCAACGGCCATTAGGTAATCGGGACGGCATCGATGTCGCGTTAATTCTTTGAGGGTCTATTATTCGCTCGCGCGAAACTCAAACTAGAGCGAAACGGAATTCTTGAAATTAATCTCTGAATTTGTTGTCTAAATTCAGAAAAGGAAACAGTAATTTAAAAAGGCGTGAATAAAAACTTGGAAACTTGAAAAAGAAGTCAGTACAATAATAAGGAAAGAAGTAGTAGTTTATTAAATAACAAGACGTTTGTTAAATGTCAAGGAGATTAGTTATCTCTAAGGAAGAAATAATTCAAGCAAGAAATATGACGAATAGGATTTAAAATCATTTAATAAACTAAGATAATTAATTAAATGAGATTAAACGTAACATTAAGATAAAGTTCGAACTGCATAGTTTTAATAAGGAATTAAATTAAAAATTATTTTGAATTTTTTAAGGATGTATCAAGTCTCAGCAAAAATGACTAAATTGACTTAATTGAAAATTTATACTTTTTGTATAAAAATAAATAAATATGAAACAGTTGTATATAAAAAGTTTTATACAAATAAAACAGTTTAATGACAGTTAAATAACGGTTAAATGAAAGTTTTTTTATTTTATTTTAATTATTTGTTAAAAAACTATCTACTTTTCATGAAATAATATTTGATCCAAGTTCTAAATTGTTTCCAACCTTTCTCATTACTTTCAAATATAAAAAAAGGAAAAAAACCTTTTCCCTTTTTACATTATTAAAAAAGAAGTGTAGACATCCTTAAGTGTCTAATTTGTAAAAGAAGAAAATATTATTCCTATATAGATTTTTCTATATAGATTTTAAACCTGATTTTGCAGTTTATCAGAGATAAAGGAGATGCCTCGACATGAACTAATGAGCAAAAAGATGATGTGTTCGGGATGCGTTTGCATACGTATTATCGATCTGCGCGTTTAAATGCGATAACGCGAAACCGGCACGTGAATCTCCGGCGAGAGTCGTCGCCTGAGTGATGTAACTAGTTTTAGTTTCTAGGCTTTCGTGTCATCCGTTGTCGGCTGTCATGGGAAAATACAGCGCGACATACACATTCCCCAGCTGGGGAGTACGTAATGTCGTAGCTGTCGGTGAATCACTTCGATTTCACGCCGGTTTGTAATGTATCGCCTTTATGCCTGTCACTTGCGTCGAGTACGGGATGCGGTCTTAATCGATAACCCCTCCGTCCTACCTGTCGTTGGAAATACACGTTGTATCTCGTCGTCGCTTTATGATCCTCCCGATCGAATTGTCCGCCTTTATCCTGTTTATCGTCCCTTCTAACGGAAAACAGCCGCCAATTAGAATCATTCGTATCGGATTAATCTATTCGTTATGATGGAAATTTCGATTACCTACGTTTTAACTCCTCGAACATTTTTGTACGACTATTTAATTATTAGCACGTATTTGTTCGTTTATATATGATATATTAGTTTTTATTAATATATTTTATTAAATTTATTTGGATTATACAATTTCTTGTTTTAATTGCATGACTGCATGAGTGAAAAAAGTAGTTGCAATTATCTTAATTTAGATGTAGTTTATAGTCTATAAATTATATCCGTTTAGTATTCAAGTACATATTTTTATGGTAAAATAAATATAATTATTACTAACGTTATAGTAGTAATAACTATAAAAGTGAAGATCTTAATCATAATGTTTTACCATGCAATTATAATCACAAATACTTTCATCTCAGTACACTTACACATTTCAAGTTAAAAGACTAGAAACACTTTTTAAAAATTGACATTTTTGAAATTATTTACTCAAATATTTCCTTAACACAGTGTCTTTTAACAATACTTGAAATACAATTACAATTATTGTTAAAAATTTGTTATGAACATTTAATTAAAAGAAAAGAATCATAATTTGTCTTGTTGTTTTTTTTAACTCTATGTATGTCAAAATCATTGCAATTCTACGATCTCAAAATAAACAAACGTTTCTTATTCATGTTAATTTAGTAATAAAAATGAAGATATTTATTCTCAATATTGGGATGAAAATTTGAAAAATTTCATTACAAAAATAATATATAATAATATATATAATTTATATTTTGTATAATATATTAATCATTTTATATGTTATTTATATATTATACAATAATATATGTATTAATAATTGTATTAACAAAATCGATTTTGTTTATTAGACTAAATAACGATCCATATTAACGTATGCATTTGGCAAACGATAAACATAAAAATAATTTGAATCAAATTTAATACATTTCAATATGATAAAGAACGCCAAGAACGATCAAAATTTTGGATGTTACAATTAATACATTATATATTCTTTTTATTGAATCAATTTATTTCAGATATAATTGCGAGCCGATAACGTTCGGTTTCAACACAATCATTCTGAAGCGTTAATAATCCCCCCCTAAATTAAATTGGAAAGAAAGAAAGAAAGTAAGAAATTTGTATATGTATTCACATACATATGGTCGTGTTTAAAATTCTTAATATATTAATACATTTCTTTAAGCTAAATTGTTTACTATTGTTTATTTAAATTTGTGACGCAAGTAAGAGCAGTGGCGAATGGAAATGATTAAAAGTAATTCAAATTGAGCATAATTTGACATTACAAATTTGACAACGTAATCTCAAAAAATGTCAAAATTAAAAAAAATATTTTTAACTTTTTAGCCTGGAGTATAAGTCGCGTGCTTTATTTGATTGTAATTTTAAATACATTTTTCTGTGTTTACAGGTGCGAAAGATATATTGCCGTTATGCAGCTCCGGTGAGTCTTTACGATGCATCACGCGCGAATAAATACGCATAGCGCAGCTATGCAAAGTGCACGTGCACGTCCTTTCGTGCACTTCTGTGTTTAGAAACAATTCCGTTGCGCTCGTGAGTTAAAAAAGAAATAACTAGAATGAATGCGTCGCTCGTCGCTTTAATTAATCTTAGGCTGGACACGCGGCTGGACGCCGAACTGCAATGTGCATCCGCTATAGACTTCTGGTGCAACAATGTTCGTGCGAAGCGCGAAAGTCTCTCTCTCTTTCTCTTTCTCTTTTGTTTTTTTTTTCCTTCAGCAACGAGAACGTTGTTGTTGCCCTTGAATGAGCGGCGTGCAGTCAATATCTCTTCGAAACCAGCCTATAAGAACGCGACGACGGTCTGAATACCGAAACTCGATTAACTCACCGAAACATCTGCTCTCGCTGGTCGAAAGCAACAAACACCGGACTATTAATAGTCCTGGTGCAACTTAAGTCGACCTTGATTTTAACTGTGGCGCGCACACGTGCCTTTGCTACAACCCTTTCGTTGTTAGCAGGTACCATATATACTCGTTGGCTAACAAAGTCATTAGTGATGATCTTCCATTCATTTCGAGCGATGAAGCAAATAAGAATTTTTCAACTGCCAATTTTGTTGCTGCCAATCAACAATTTTTTTAGCATAGTTATGAAGTAATTGATAAGCATGATGCAGTTATTATAATCACTGTTATGCGCGGATATACAATGTGAGAGGAAAATACAAACAGCAAGCTGGGAAATGCGGTGCAAACATTTAAACAACTTTTAATTTCTTTTGTTATTATTATATTACATTATTATTATTAAATTATTAACAATTATGACTAACTCTCTAAATCAGTGGATAATCGTTAATATCAGTGCCAAGTATGTCACTGGTAATCAATAAATGAAATGTGAGATCTCTAATCTATCTAATCTTTATGTGATCTAACTAACCTTGTTTTAGTGCGTAAATTCAATAAATATGGAAGATTGAAAGAAATTAACGTGTAAAAGTCAATATTTAATTATATAATGCGCAAACATCTTCTTCCTTTTTTAGTTGAACTTCACTGACACAACTTCCAGTGGGATAATCCAAGTATCCCACTGGGTAATTAATGACTATCCACTGATTCAGATTTAGAGAGAAAACAAAAAGAGTTTTTAATACAATCAGAATTTAATTTTCTCTCTGTTCTTGTTCGCAAACTAATAATATTATTCTTCTGGAAAATATTAATGTATCTAAAAATCCTGGATACTGGAAAATTTAATGAAAAGCTTATCTATTTTGAGAATATCAATTTCCCAAAATGTCACATTGGAAATGGGATTTTGATGTTAATAACGAAAGAGTCGATTTGCTTTTCGAGCCTGCGTCGCGTCAAAAAGAGTACATACATCTACAACTCACTCTACGTCTCCACGAACGTCTCCAAAAATATCACGAAAGACGTATCCCGAAAATGTTGAGAGAGTCGGTACCCTAGGAAATCATATCGCCCCCGGATCGAGTGACGATGACGACGACGACGACGACGACGACGAGGAGAGCAGGCGAGGCGCGGCGTGGCGCGCCTCCATCGAGCGCTCGCGCGCCTCCGTCGATGGGGGGAGGGGGAGGGGGTAACGAAGGGGAGGTGGCAGCGGACGCCCTTGAGCGACGGGCAATGCACCGTGCGAGGTTCAAGGCAGAGCGGCGGTTGCCGTCGCGCCGTCAGCCCCCTTCTCACCCTTCGCCGCCCCCCTTATCCGGACACCCCACCTCCGCTCGTTGCACTCCCTCCACGCAGTATCGTATCGCCTGATGGCTCTCGGTGCAGCATGCACACGACTCTCTCCCTCCCCCTCACTCTCTTTCTCTCTCTCTCTTTCTTTCTCTCTGCGCCCCTCTATCTGGCTCCACCGTGTCGCTCCCTCACTCCTCTCCCTTCACCATCCCTTTCCCGTCGTCCCGAGTCCTCCGAGGACGCGCCATCGCCGCGGATCTTGACCTATTTTTGCGGGGGAGGGGGGGATCCGAGGGGTAGGTGCAGCGCCGCTGGTTTTCTTTACGCTGTCGAAATTTAAAACTGGAAGTTGGATGTCAAAAGAAAAGATGAACGCGAGCGAACTGCGGAACAATGGACGGCGTTCATTGAAGGTGAGTTTGAATCGAAGCTTAGTAAATTCAAATGCTAATACTGACTGATAGAATAATAAAATGGAATAATAAAAAGGATATATTATGCTAATTTTTAATGATGTAATGAACAATACGGTAATGCAATAGCGTTCTGTATTACTTTTAATGTGCAATAATTATTACTGTATATATTAAAAGTATTGTATATTAAGTAATATTATGAGAATACAAGAGAGTACGCTGTTATTATTATTATCAAATAATGTCACTTTATAATACTAGTAATTGCTAATAATAATAATAAATAATGCTAATAAATGGCGGATTATTATGTTCTTATAATATTACTTAATGTACTCTTAATATACTTATAATAATGAAGTCGTAAACGAAGCTGACGTCAAGATTTTGTAACAAAATTACTACCGCTGGGTCTGTAAGACTCATTTAATTTATGTTAACTAAGATACTAATTAATTTCAAGAAATTAAAATAACAACTCATATAAAAGAGAAAATAAAGATACTATATATATTTTAATAAGAATAACCCAAATTTTTTTTTCAGCTATAACATAAAGAAAATTAAATTGTTTGGCATTCTTGATAAAGATTATAAAAATTTATATTGGATTCAATATAAATTTCCAGAATCATCAGCTTCGGAAGATTAAACATCTCTAACTTGTTAGTCGACTTAAAACAAATATAGCGACATAATATGATCTAATATACCGCAATTATTGCGAATGCACTCGCTCGATATACCGTTCTCGTCGAGCGGCATTCTCTCATCCATAAATTTTAAGTAAATCGTCGTAAACTTTGTACGAATCCAGATGACGATGTTTAGACTTTCGGGGCCGGACGCATCTGTGTCTCTGATACTGCGCTTGATCGGAGACACCCTGTATACACGGTTGAAGGTTACGCACGGAGGGGAAACGAATCGGTCGGATGGAATGCGCGTGGAACTGGAGGAAAGGGTGAGGAAGGGGCCAGGGAGGGGCCGGGGTGGAGGAAATCTATGACCATCCGCACGCGTGTTCCCGCGGTCGCACGTCTCTCGCTCTTTTGTCTCGCGCTCTCGCGACGAGGCTTTTCACAGTCATCTGGAAAACTGTAGAGCGATCCTCCCTTCTCTTCTCCCCTTTTTGCAATTTACTCTTGCGAGCCTCGCACGTAGTGATCCATTTTTTCGCTTCGCCACTCAACCTGAAATGTAAACGACGTAGATGGCCGCACAACTCATTGCACTTAAGACGTAAGGATTTTGTCTTATTTTTATAATAGCATCGCGTTTTTCTGTACTTTGTTAGTAAGATCATCGTAATGCATAGTTACGAAATAAACATTTCCTAATTTTTGTAATTGCGATTGTTTGAAAAATTAATAGCAAATTGGGTGCATATAATTGAAAGAGGATTTGTTCTGAAAGTGTTTTTAGGAATTAAAAATATTTCATAAATCATATGTTTTTAAGAATGCTTTAAGGAATTAAAAAAATTTTTTTTAAGTAAGAAAATTATTTATTCAAACATTTTGAATTTTTTACACGTAAAAGATACATATTTTATGAATTTTTGCTATATTGAGCTTCTCCTTCTCCCTTTTATGGTTCAATCAATGATGATCCGGGGCGATTTGTGAGAGTTCTGTGGCCCTGAAATAAGTAGTGTAAAAAAATTAAAGTTTGTCGTTAAACATTATTTTTAACACTAAACCTTCAAAAAATACTTCAAAATATAAAAATAACAAATTGGCGACTTGTAAAAGTAAAAGTTTATTAAGTTTTACTTTGTCTCCTAAAAAGAAATTCCCTTTAAAGGGAATCGTATACAAATTGAAAATGTGTGTTTATATATAAATACAAAAATGTTAAACCACGAAATCATCCTACACTATTATTGTATACGCAACATGTTTATTTACATCTCAAAATATTTATATTTCATTTTTACATCAACATCAACAGTTATCTTAATAATAATGCGCATTTTGAATTCATTAAGAAAGAATTCAGTCGAATTCACTATCTTTTCACGATATTAGGAGATCGTTCAGAATGGAGAGGGTTAGGAATTTATTAGTACAATCTCGCGTTTCTCAAAGTCTCTGAAATCTCTTTCAAAACCTTGTACATGCGTCATTCACCGAGCATTGCACCGACCGAACAACAGCATGCAGTCACGTGGCGGTATCTTAAATAAACATTTTTCTTTCAGGGCCGATAATCTGCTTTAAAGATTCGCGCGTGTCGAGTATTATATACAGCCTCGTATACAGCCTCGGCCAAAAAAATTAGGCATCTTATTAATCATTATTTAAAGTTTTTTGCTAAAAAATTGATTAAGATATTCGCTGCACCGAGAAAAATACTTGCTTAAAAATGAACGAATCGAAATTTCGGTTATCAACTAGAATTCTAATAGATTTAACCAGAAAATTTCTAATTCGTCCATTTTCAACCAGAATTCCAATTAATTTAACCAAACATCTTTTTCAATGTACAATAAGTGTAGATAAAATAAAAATAAGCACAGATAATGAACTATCACGTGCAATACAATCAAGCACAGCATTCTAGGATTTAGTAGATTTATTCAGAAAATTCTGTTTCGTCCAGACATTTTCTCGATGTATAAATTATCCTTTGTTCACTTTGTTGTTCCTTAAATTTGTATGTAATGCCTGCATTGTAGGTGATGGAGATGGAAGAATTCCAGATGAACGAAAAAATACAAGTGCCTAATTTTTTTGGCCAAGGCTGTATTCAGTCCTGTCGCATCGTTCGAACAATGACGCCAGTTAGATGTAGTCGAAATATAGGGGATTCCGTCACGTTGCAGCAATGTGACCGGGGATGAGGCAGGCCTCCGCACAGGTCGCCGACTCACGTTTTCTGTGTAATCCGAGCCTTAAAATAGAACGATTATTCGAACGTTCCTTATTCGCGGTCTCGACTCGCGTAGTCGCGCGAGTTTATATCCCGAGTTATGATCCCTCTCGAACAGCGGCACAGAGAATATCTGAAGACCAAGACTCGTATTTCGCGTGTTGGTTGATAGACAGGAGGGGTTGGCCGCGTCAAACGCCACGGGAAATCGGAATTAAAAATCTCACCTTTAAACGAGAATTGGAATTAAAAGCCTGGTATGAAAACACTCTCATTATCATATTATCTCACAATATTTGTAGGGATTTGTTATACTTTATATAAATGTAGGAATGTTTCTGAAAAATATTTCTTCTGACTTTATAAGTTTTTCTCAGAAAATAGTATAATAAAAGTAGAAGAAATTTTAGAAATTTACAATATTTCAGAATTCATATGAAAATTCTAGAAGAGGTGTAGGTTTTCTCAGTACTTTCGAAAAATGTTCCAATTTATACAAAAAGTCTGAGAAATTTTTTACAAAATTGTAAAATTATACAAAAGAAATTCTACAAAAGTTATATAAAAAATTGTAAGAAAAATTTCACCATGGAAATCGTAGTTTATTTCGATTAAAATAGAAAATAGATTTCCCAATCAATAGAAAAATTAGCTGAATGAAAATAGAATTTCTCCTTTAAAATCCTTCCTTCAAAAATACAATTTAACATCGTTATCATATTTAAATGCGATAAAGATAAACTATTATTCTTATCAAGCTCATTCAGTTGAAACGCGTTGTCGTGAATTAAACACTGTGAAATCTTTATGACTGCGGTTCTTCGCCCTTGAAATATCTGCGCGTTTTTTTTGCGATGCATTTCCAAACAAGAGAGACTTATATCTCTCCCGAAGGGCAATGTGGAAAAATATCTCGCGGGATCGAAATTCGTCATCGAAATTTCTGGAAGGCGGGCGAAGAAGAGAAAAGGAGAAGAAGGAGCGAGATGCTGATAGAGCGCATTGGCCCGGGACGTCCGGTCTATGACTCAGGAATGACCCTCGTTGAACCGAGAGAACGCGGCGGCGCAGCCCAAATGCACTGCGGAGGGCAAAGACGTCTTTCGACCGAAGGCGAAATTCACGACGCCGCGTTTTTAGCTTCGTCAAAACTGAAAATATCGCGCGCGCTATGCGTCGACACGGTTGGCATCGCGAGAAAAAATCCGGTCTCGTCTCTCCGAAGATGAAGCATGAACCGAATTCCGCTGCGCTGATGATGGACCCTTCTGATGATAGAATTGAAGAAAGAGGGATAGACAGATAGATATTGCTATTTACTGAGCGCTCTAATCCTCTCAAACGTTGAGATATTATTCATATTTAATAATTATACACTGAGAAAAATAGTCTGGATTAAACAGTAAGTCTGGTGGAAAATAGACGAATCAGAATTTTCTAGTTACTAGAATTCTGATTAATATAATTATTCTGGTAAAAATAAGAATTCTAGTAGATTTTACTAGAAATATTGTATCAATCAGAATTCCAGTTATCTCAACTAGAATTCTAATAAATTTCTGATTAAAAACGGACGAATTAGAATTTTCCGATTAAATTTATTAGAATTAAGAAATAATTAAGAAAACCGGAATTTTAATTGATACAATATTTCCCGTAAAATCTACTAGAATTCTTAGTTTTACCAGAATAATTACATCAATCAGAATTCTAATAGATTTAAACAAAAAATTTTGATTCGTCCAGAATTACTTATTTAAGATAGACCATATCCAAATATGGTGAAGAAACAAAATATCTTTAAAATTTATATAAAACTAATTTAATAATATTAATAAATGTCTGCATGAAATTTAGGATCGATTTACTGTGTAGTTATTGAGTATAATCGGCCAGGAAATTACCTTTTCACTCGATATTTACATTGAAAAAAAATTTCTGATTGAAAATTTCTGACGAATCAGAAATTTCTGATTACATTTATTAGAATTCTAGTTGAGATAACCGGAATTCTGATTGATAAAATATTTCTGGTAAAATCTACTAAAAATTCTTATTTTTATCAGAATAATTATATTAGAATTCTAATTATTTCAACTAGAATTCTAATAGATTTGACCAGAAAATTCTGATTCGTCTGTTTTCCATCAGAATTATTATTTAATTCAACCAGACCATTTTTCTCAGTGTAACATTGCGCTTATGGCGGCTGAAATGCGTTTGCACATTTATCCATCGAAATAATGTACAAGACAGATCGATTCCAAAATTTGAGAAAAATTAATTTATCATCTGCTTAATTGCAAAGGTAATGCTCTCGATCATATGATATTTAAAAACGATTGAATAAAAAAATGTAATTTGTTGTGTGCTATTTTTCGACGCTCTGTATTCGAGCTTCTAGACGTTGCTCTAGAATGTTAGGTTCTACATAGGTTATAACATCGCATAATTTCTTCCAAATAGTATGTAGAATATTACATGTTTACTGGATAACAAATATTTACTTTCTAACTTAGCAAGTCGCGGGACCGCGGATCGAGAATAAATATACAACATTGCCACATCTAAAACTTGGCTGATGAAATTAGTGCTTCTGTATTTATTATTATTTTAATTTTATTTTAATTTTGAATTCAATTATTAAAAGAGTGCAATAGCGTTAAAATTAAGTTTTAAATTTGTGCTACACTATTTCTAATCAATCTTTTTATTAAAGACGTTAGCTTGATTAATATAGTCGGGTCAGAACCATTTTAATTCAAACCATTTTTTTCAAATTCATGTAATGTCAAATTGTACTTAATTTGAATTTATTTTCAATCGTTCTATAAATGCCATTCTTCTTACTTGTTATCGTTAATTTAATTTTGTTTAATTTAAACATTGTTAAAAGTGGAGTATTAGATAATTTAATTCAAGAAAATGTTGTTAAACTTAGTTTATTATTAGTATATTTACGAAATGTGTATGTTAATATAGACGTTGTTTACTTTGAAGTTAATCACAGAAATGAATTGATTAATTTACGTTTGACATAGTTAAAAATAATAAACTGTTAACTTAACTCAACGGATTGATTATCATTGATACTTAGATATTTGATAACTTACGACATAGTAATTATATTTAAAAACAATCAAAATGATAATGAGAAATAATACGAAAGAAAAATAAAAGAAAAATAAATAAATGAGAAGAAGAAATAAAAGAACTAAGAAATCTAACTGAGCTAAAGAAAAATACAAGCTATGCATAAGCAATTGAAGGTATAAAGAGAGAGAGAGAGAGAGAGAGAGAGAGAGAGAGAGAGAGAGAGAGAGAGGGAGGGAGGGAGGGAGGGAGAGAGAGAATCGCCATTTATTTTACGTCTTGTGAGTTCTCGCAAATATCAGACATATTACAGTACAAGATTATAATGTTGATACAGGAATACACAACTCAAAAGCTTTATTTATAGTAATAAAGAATTAAACTAAAAGAAAATTAAAAAATTTTAAAATTAAATCAAATCGAGTCAAAATAAAAATAAGTAAAATAAACTAAGAGGGAGAAAGAGAGAGAAAGAACGTCGCGATCTGCAAATCTCATTGTTAGATTTAATACATGATTCCTGTTTGCGCGATAATTTATGAAATTAATGTCGTTTGAATGAAAATCGGATTAAACCGTGTCACGGTGGCTAATTGGGGCGTGACGACAAAACGTGTTTTCGACACGCGTCGTGTCGTTTACGTTATTTAATATGCACATATATAAGCCTTAAGAATAAATCTCGATCGACGTTCAATGACCGATTTATCGCCGTGACGATGTGACGATGACAACGACGACGACGACGATGATGACGACGACGACAGAGTTTTATCGTATTTTTTGTTTGCTTTCTCCGCCCGTTTTTACCACGTTTTTGCGCCGCTTTGTGCTTCGTATTGAACATCGGTCGTTCAACGCTCGTGTGTCATGTATACACGCGAATTTTGCAACTGCGCCCGGCGCAGTTTGCCGTAATTTATTTCATTTCGCGATTGCAATTAAAGAGCCTCGTTGCGGCGCGCGATTTTGCGATCTTATCGCTTTTTATCTTTTTATCCCAAATGACATCAAGACTTTATTACGTGCGACTGGCAGATCGCGTCAAGATCGTCATTCGCTCTCGCTTTCGGATTTCCTTCTTTCCTTCCTTGTCGCACATCTCGACGGTAAACAACGCTTACGCAAACAGTCAGTGATATTTTTTATCACGCTATTTTCTCGTTACGCACGATAGGAAAAAATATGTTTGGAAAAAACGTGTGAATTTAAGTTGCGCATAAAAAAAATTACGACAAACTGACTTTAATTATTCAAATCGAATCCGTACGTGGAATAATTTTTTGATCATAAATCGATAAGACGATTCTCCTCTTTTTGTTATTGACAATAATTCATACAATTTATGTGGCGTGGTTTTTTTTTACGAGAGTTGGTGTTTAGCGTTCGTGAGATCAACTTTTTATTTTTTTGCAATTTTAAACATTTTTGTTTAAATTTAATTCGTAAGTGTATGTAATAAAATTATTATTATTATTATTATTATTATTATTATTATTATTCGTTCGGGATTCAGCTAAATTCGCTAAATGTATAAATGATATTTATATACATTATTAGAGAAAAAAAGATGGTTATAGAATAGATGGGAGAGAAAAATACCATGATATTTTATACATACAGTTTGCTTAAGTTTGCTTAAGTTTGTCTATTCTACAATGTGTCTTTTGTTTTCTGTTCCTTGTTTTTTGCTATTTTTTTATATCTTGTCTTTTTGCTTTTTATTCGGTTTTTTGTTTTATGTCGCCCGAGATAAAAGTTACGTACTTCGAAAGAAACAAGAAATATATAGCAAGAAATACAATTGTCAATAAAACGATGGCAAAGGGGAAAAAAGCAAGAGGTAAAAAGTATGCAACAGACAAATAAAAAGCATATTGTAGAACAGGCTTTGG
This sequence comes from Atta colombica, assembly GCF_001594045.1. Lineage (NCBI taxonomy): Eukaryota > Metazoa > Arthropoda > Insecta > Hymenoptera > Formicidae > Atta > Atta colombica. The sequence goes on along the minus strand of NW_017259210.1, from coordinate 23,966 downwards.
ACATTATAATACTGGCTACTCATTATTTTTTAACGACTGCGTCGTTAATATTTACTGCGTTGTCGTAAAAGCTGCGTCGGTTTTTTACAAAATAATTTTACAGGCGTGTACTGTTCACATCATTTTGAGAAATATATAGAGGAATTAATTTTGTAACTACAGTCTTGGCTTTGAACGTGGCTTTCAAATGATATAACTGAACTGATAACAAAATGTATGCGTACTCGACATGTAAAGTTATACTATATGCTAGTTGGAATTCTATATTTTCCCTCCTATTCCATAATCGCTACATTTTTTTCTCTTCAGTTTTTTTTGTGTTTCGTTCTGTTTATTCAAAGAACTTCTATCTATAGCTATAATCACTCTGTGGCTAACAAACTTGTACCAAAAGTAGTTTTCACATAAATACTAAGATAACCGAATTCTATATGGTAATATGATCAACTCGCTGTTTGTGGGTCATGACATAGCAAACAGATAACACTATACATATAATAAGTCGTGTAGACTGTCTGCTTCGATCGCATAAGTTCATTGTTCGGTTTGATCATTCTGTTATTGTCGTGATTGCGATGTAAAAAGAGGAAAACATATGTAGATTATATTTAGAAGAGGAAAACATACTTAGGGTATAAGTATCCAGTATGACC
>NW_017259210.1:13396-23213 GCF_001594045.1 Atta colombica | reverse complement strand
TTTATTATCGCAATTCCGGTAAATTTTATCTTAATCTACGATCGCAAACAAACAAGCGCGGAGCAAATTGATGTGTAATTTAAGTTATAAAATAAATAACCAAAATAAATAACAAAGCTGATTTCATCGAATGTCATTAGAGTGGATGAATTATGGATCATTATAATAGAATGGAAAGGTCAACGCTCATTATTTATTCACGTATTTAGGAATTTTCCCCTGGATCTTTATATATATATATATTTTTTTTTTTTTAATGCTCAGAAATGTTTCTTCTTTTAATTCTAATCATCAATTTCCAATTTTGGACTTGACAAAAAATTCAAAAAAAAGTTTAAGTAGGACACGCAGGATCCAATTATCTTACTAATACCCGTTTTTATCAATGTAGACTTTAATCTCAATTCAACTCACTCTTTATCTCTTTCTAATTCTAGAACTAGAAAAAGATGAATTGAATCAAGATTAAAGTTAACTATATTAGTGAAAACGGGCATAAGTTGTTTCAATAAACTAAAACGTTTCATGACTTCCTCTATTTAGTGCAAATTATTTCACAAAAAAAGTTAGCGTTTAGCTTTATCTAAGGGATGTACAGAAGGGATGTATTCAATATGAGAACATCTTTGAAATATAATGTTGGGGTGTCAAACACACCTCACGCGAGTAATTAACATTAAAGAAAACCACACAAAGTAAGTAAGGTTGAATGATGAGCGCTGTCGAGAACGGACCAGAGCTCGCTCTCGCGCGTGTTGTCTAAAATTCATATTTTTAAACCGGGCTTTCTTTATGCTTCCTCCCTGACTGTTCGTTTCGCGACGTTTCCAGCGGCAACATTCAAATGCCAATCGGCCTCCGGTCCATTGCCCCGTGCAACTAAACTCTCGACTCTTTGCTTCTATGGCCGCAACAGTCGACCACACAGTCATTTCCGGTCGTTCAGACATTTTTCCCGAAATTTCAACGTGCAACGCGAGTTCAGTCATCGACCTCTCCTCGCGCATTTCGCATACGCCCTCCCTCCCTCTCTCTCTCTCTCTCTCTCTCTCTCTCTCTCTCTCTCTCTTTTTCTCTCTATTTATTTCTTTCTCTGTCTCGTTTGCATACGCACGCGCATGATAACGGCCGCGGCAGGCTGTACACTTGCGCGCTCGAGTTCGTTGCGGATATGTTTGCTGTTGCGTCACGGGATGTTTGCCCGTTCACTTATCCACGTGCGTCTTTATCCTCGTTCTCTCCTCAGGCCATACAGCAGCCGGCACATCTAAACGTGTGGTTTGTGCGGCGCGCCGAGGATCAATACACGAAATTCGCACCGCCTTCACCGAGCTCATTAAGAGCTCATTTCGTGGTTTTGTTAGTTATTATTTGACATTGCTTACTATTCGCTTTTTTTTTATTATTAATTTTGTTATCAAAAAATGAATTTCATGTATCCCAAATAGAATTCGTCCACTTAAATTGTTGCGTTAATTTAACACAAGATGAATATGTTGGAATGTAATATTATGTGAAAGTTAACACAAAAAAGTGTAACACTTTGACAAGATTTGGAAAAATTCTGTGAAAGCATATTTCTTTAACAAAATTAAACTACAAAGAAGAGAATAGAGAATTTAGAGAATATTATAGCTGAGGTGCTGTGCCATTCTATCTACCCATTTAAAGGAATTTAACATAATGTGATCATGTCATTCGAATATTTAATGTTTAACTTTTTTTAGACTCGGCTTTTCATTTTCTGGTTAACTTGTGGTTAAGTTTAACCTGACTGTTTTATCCAATGGGTTTTATTTATCATGATATATGGATGAAGCCTATTGGATAAAACATTGGGTTACGCTTGAGTTAATTAGATAATGAAAAATTGAGCCTCAGTGTTAAAGTAACACAATTTTAAAAGTGGACAGATAACATAAAACAAACATAGTTTATTTAAAACGTAAATTTTAATAATAAATGAATGAAAGATTAATGTTTGTGTTATAATTTAATATTTATAATACATTAAATTAAATCGCCTATTTATTTGAAGATTAACACTCAAATATCTTAAAAATTTAAATATTTAAAAAAAACTAAATATTTATTAAAATTGACTATATTTTTTTTTCAGTGTAATAATTCAAATGCTTGGAAAAATGAGAAACTCGACGGTCGCAATCTGGTCATTCCCTCGTCGAAGATATAATGCGTGTGCGATGTAATCCCGTCCGTAACACCGGATCTCCTCGAACGATCGGAATTGTTAAGTGCCGACTAACGCAAAAGAAGTCGTATTACTCGAGCGAGCGCAAGGAGAAGCCGTTAATTCTCGCGCTTTGACATTAGCGGCCGCGCTGCGCTTCTTTGCCCCCTGCGTTTCATTTCGCGGCCGGTAAACCGTAAAATGCGCCTAAAGCGTCCCGTGCCGAGCTATGCCGCCATATATACGCGGCAAGATTATAATGGCTTCATCTCTGGCGCGAGAGACGAAGCCGCGAAGACACTCGACTTCGTGATCAATGCGCGTCGTAGAGCGCATCGCGCCGCCGAGATCGTCGACATTTATTTGGACGCGATATAGTCTCGAGATCGATGTCTTTGGATGTGCTTAGGGATGCATATCAACATTTTTTTAACTGGAACTGACAGGCCAAAAATTCCGAATGTTTTGCACGGAGAAAAATGATTAAGCAATTCTTACATTAGGTATGCAACGTTGATAAAAAAATATGAGGCATCTTATTATTTATTATTTAAATTTAGCTAAACATTGATTTATGGCTCTTGCTTTAAATTATCCTTTGTTTCAAGAACTTTTTAAACTTGTGTATAACGTCGGTAATCAATAGATGACAATGCAAGTGAAAGAATTCAGAACAGATGAATGAAAAAAGTATAACTGCTTAATATTTTTATTATGTAAATACAAAAGCACTTTTTTTTTATCCATACAATACAATGTTAAGGTATCTGTTTTTTTTTTAGAATAAAATGCCTTTTTTGTATATAACATGTATATAACACTCTCTAAATTTTTTGGAGTAAAATCTCACTCTAAAAGAGTGAAAATCTATCATTATTAAAAGAGAATGAAAATATTAATATTTTTGAATAAGAGAGATTTTCATTCCTTTTTTTTGGAGTGAGATTTTATTTCAAGAGAAAGCGGGAAGCGAACTATTTTCAAATTGCTGTATCACAGAAGCGAAAATTATATATCGAAACGAGAAATGCATTTTAAATATTTTTAATTAATTAAAGTTAAAAAATTACTGCCGATATTACAACGTTATAAATATTAAAAAGAATTTTTTTTTACATTTTTGACGCTATTTTTCTTATTAGAAATGCGAATTGATAATCAAATTTAAGTAATAGAGTTTGAGTTCAACAGGCAAAAAACAATGGAAATTCACATTCGCGATCCAAAGAAAGGTCAAATTTTGTTGCCTAATGTGATTATTCTGGACGCCTTCAGAAAATTCCTTCGAATATCCCTTAAAAAGAGAAAATGGCAAACCCTAGGTGGGTTAGAGATTTACCAGACTGGAGATCCTCAAGCAGAGATTGGACACGACACATTTGGTCCGCCATATTTTTCAGGACCTGTTTAAGATAAAATGAGATAGATAATGCATAAGACAGAATGAGAAATCCATGCATCTCATTCTATCTAGCATCCTGAAAAATATGGCGAATCAATCAAGTAATTGTCTAAACTGTGTCCAATCTCCTTATTCGAGGATCTCTACACTAAGCTGTACAAAGAGCGATCGGGTCAGTCACGCCATCGCGGTGGCGGCAATATACGGCTCGGAATATACGCGCATCGTTTATTTCCAATGCGCCCCGAGTCAGGCGCGAGATCGAAACACAATGGCCGTTTCGCGTGTCGGATTCCGCCCGCTAAACGCGGCAGAGCGATTTTCTCCCCGGCATTCGCATTGCAAAGAGAGAGAGAGAGAGAGAGAGAGAGAGAGAGAGAGAGAGAGAGAGAGAGAGAAAGCCGTAAATAATCCCGACTGTTGCACGTGGAGATTCGTGTAAATCAACGGATCGCGCGGCGCCTCGCCGGATCATCGCGCGGGTTTTCGACAAGATCCGAGCACGCTGGATGCGAGAAGACGGGAGAGAGAAGGGCGGGAGGACGCGGGGAAGAAGTGGGCATGGAGACTCAATAGGTGACCTTGGCAGGCAGAGTCCTTTAAGAGAGCCGAATGGTCAATGTTCCGGGGACCTTCGGAGTCTCGTAGTCACGGACGGCCAAACTGCATCCAGACGCTCCCAATAAAGCTCGCGCGCGCCTGCATCTCTGCATCTCCTCGCTCCTATGCATCTCGCGCTCGCTCGAACTCGCTCTTGCACCTTGCCTCATACCCGACCGTTCCTCGGCGCGATACTCTCGATCCCTCGATGGCCCTCCAGCCTCCTCTCGTCCTCCCGGCGAGGGAGAGAGAGGCTAAATCCGGATCCTTGCGAATCCGAGGAATTTCTTTCTTCGGCGTTCGCAAATCCACAGGGCGGACAGCGGCTCGTTTCGCCCGTCACGCGCGCGCCTGCCTTAGTGCCTTCGCAAGAAAATTCACGCCGCCCCGCGCCGACCGATGATGTGAATCGGTGTGTAACTACCACTCGTTAACTCTTTCTGAGCGCCTGCTCTCAGACTGCAATGTTGCTCTCTGTCGTAGCAGTTCTTTTTTTTTTCCTCCGTTTACTTATTGTCGGTTTCAAGATCAGCGGGTTAACGCTTTGCGAGAAGAGAACAAGAAATGGGGATCGATCGCTAATGATTTTATTAAATTTGTTCCGGATAATTTTTGGCTGATGTATTTGCTTGTGTATTTTTTTATGCTAATTCTAAAAATGAAGGTAGAATTTGTCCTATGGGCAAATATGTCCAATTTTTATGTAACCAACTTATCTCTTTTTAAATTTTTAATGTTTATATTTTGCTAACAACAGTTCGTTGTACGGAGTCTTTCTTAATTAAAATGATTTATTTTTTTTATTATTAGAAAATTATGTTAAATTATTCAGTTGTTCAATACGAATCATTCTTTTATATTTAAACAGAAGAGATACAATCTTAGCACAATAAGGCATTCTTAATTTATTGTATTTTCTTAAAATTATAATAAAATTCAAGGGAAAGATATAATATTAAAATATTAAATTAAATGTCGATAAATAATGGCAACACAAGTTTTTTTATAACGCAATGAACATACGGAACTGATTATTTGAAAATTTTTCGTTACTAATTTTAAAAGTTTAAAAATGTTCAACCATAGAAAAAAATTGCAACACTTGAACTTATCAAAATACGATAATTAGTTTTACGTGAATACAATAAAACTGTCAAAACTAAGATTAGCACAAAATTATTTTAATTACACTAAAAATTATAGGAAAATGTCTCAAAGTTATCAGAGAGTTCCAGTTATGAGTTAATAAAATGCGAGACATTTTTTATGAGTGATACTTAAATACAAAAAAGTATTAAATTTAAATTTAAAAAAGTCTTATAAAAAAATCTTTATTAAAAATATAAATAAATTTGCATAATTATAATATATAAGTATATATCTTTGATAGAGAAAGAGAAAAAGATTTCCATTGAATTTTCGAGATAAATCATTGAAAACGTTCCTTGATTTGTTTATTATATCAATCCAGTTTTGCAACTTAGACTTCCTATGTTTCGTGTCGGTGTTTCTCTCTTTCTTCTCATGATGAATTATCAAGTAGATAAGCAATAAATACAGTATATTATTAAACGTAGTAAATATTACGGATGAGTGATCGCGAGTGACTCGAATTAATTCTCTTAAGAAATACGTAATTAACAACTTCGACTTTTTTTCTACTGAAAGTCGGGACTCGATTGCTCTGCAGCGACGCCTTTGAAGATGTTGGCGTCGGCAGCGTGTCCTTCACATGTCTCGTGCTGCATTAATGCATTTTATGCGCTTTGCAAAAGATTAAATATAGTTCAACAATTTAAGAAAATGTATTGAATTTGACTCAAATTTAATTTCTTATTTAAGTACATACGTTATTTATTTTAAGAATAACGACATAAATGAATTGATTTTATTTTGACACACATATTATATATTGAAGTTAAAAATAACAAAATGTTATTTAATTCAAAGGCTTGGGTTGCCATTGCTCCTTTGTTATCTAACAGCGCATATTTGCTCTCCGCACTTATTACGAACGCCAACAGGAAACTTCCGACGTTATGTACTTATTACGGGTCGCGTTTAAGCAATGATTAATTTTTTATTCGGGTCAACTTACACAAATTATTTTCGCCAAATTCGCCATTTGTACGTAATTACGTACGTTTCACTCATGAATAAAAACACCGTACGTCTCGCGAACGTTAATTATGTACACGCAAATTTCTGCCCGCTCATCCTGTCTATCTCCGCGTCCAAATACAGCATTACGAAGTAAAGTCGAGTAAAAAGGGAGATTTGAAAAAGTACGTTATACTAAATATTATGTATTATCATTTAAATAATTATACGTTGAAAAAGGCGGCTACTATCGCTATTTATTTTGTATAATTGTCAAAAATCGAAAGAAAAGATCGCGACCGCGTAATTAATTTAATTGCGTTTAAAGCGTGTATATGTTCGACGAAGAAAAATGAAATAATTGATACGATAATGACATTTCGCGGTTCCGGCAGGAAAGGTGACAGCTGATAAATTATCGAGGGCGCCCACAGCGAAGAGATTATACATGATTCTCATCGCTCATTGACTTTAATGGCTGCGGTTAAAATCCGCGATCGACTAATTAGACTTTCTACGCCCGTTAAATTCACGGCGGATCCGCCTCGACGTGGCTGCGATTTATGCGACGAATGTCATCAATAAGTCGTTTAATTCCGAATCATTCATTACAAATTGCACCGGACATGCGAGAGGCGGAAAATATATTTTTAAGCAGGTCGATGACTTTCGTTCAGACAGGCAATAACTGAATATAATTCAGTTGTGTGTTCGACGTATATTGGGGTGGAATTTTCGCACTGAGAAAAGTTTTTGTATTTTTCATTATAACTTCACTAAGGATAAAATAATTATTCTTTTTTATAATTGTTATGTTACACTGAGAAAAATGGTCTAGTTGGATTAAATAATAATTCTGGTGGAAAATGGAACGAATCAGAATTTTCTGGTTAAATCTATTAGAATTCTCGTTGAAGTAATTAGAATTCTGATTGATATAATTTTTCTGGTCAAAATTATAATAGAATTCTAGTAAGAATATTTTATTGCATCCACTAGAATTCTCTTATCTTAACTAGAATTCTAATAAATTTAATCAGAAAATTCTGATTCGTCTATTTTTTAAACAGAAATTTTTTTCAATGTTTAATGTAATGTTAGTATAATAATAAATTTTTTTACACATTTTAGTTCTAAATATATTGATTGATTGATTCCGATTATATATATAAATTGTAATTATTTTTAGATATTTTAAGTATGTATTTTTTTGATATATGGAATTATAAACATGGAAAAAATATATTAAATATTAATTTGTTTGAATAATACCAGAGTTGAATATTTACTAAGTGTAAATATACATTTATTTGGTACAAGAATCATTAATTTGATTTAACTATTATTATATTTTATTTAGCAAATATTTCATTTTTCGTAAATAATTGCTATGTTTATAGATACTATTCAAGCAATTATTTATTAAAATTTAGTTTCCTTTCCATGTAATTATTATTATAAAGTACAAATTTAATTACTACTACAAAAAATACTATCATTTATTTTAAGTTAGATAAAATGCAATTTTATGAAGGATTGAAGAATTTTTAGGAAGGATTGAAATAGAAAGATCCTCAGTGGGCAAACAAAGAAACGTAGCATTTAGGTTTTATTTAAAAAAAAATAGAATTACTTAGATTTTAATTTAATACAACAGTCTTTTTTCTACGTGAAAAGCGTCTATACTTGGCATCTTTTTTTACTTCTTTTTTTTAAATGATTACTGTCATTATATAGCACACTACATAACTGTAAAAATGGAACCATAATTATTTTATCATATAATTACAGTCATAAATATGAACACCTCCCAGTGTGATTTAGCAAACAATCAGAGCGCATAAATCGCCCTGTCGATTCAGTTACATACATTTCTAGTCTTTTTTTCTTAATCCATGACATGCTATTTCTTTAATGGATTGAACAATTAGCAATCGCAACTGTATTGGCAATGCAGATTTGTTTTGATCAACGTTGTTACTACTTCGCACTTAGCAGCTATGATTCCGATGATTCCATCTGACTTTTCGTCCTTGGGCACTTTTTCTTTTCTTTTTCTTTTTTTTTTTTTACGAATACCAGGCTCGATCGGGATTCAAGCCCAACGCGTGATATAGCATGACGGTCGTCCTCGAAAAGGAGATGCAATAAAGATAATTATATTTCCATTCGTGACAGTGACGTCAGTTTCGATTGCATGCTCGCGCGTGTAATAATGATCGGGTATATTATCGCGGTGTCATTTTATACCTGTCGAATTCCTCTCGTCTTCACAGCCCTTAGTAATTTACCCCATCTTGCGCTCATCAGAGTCGCCACGAACTGGAAATCAAAGAAATCAAGGATCAAATCAGAGAAATTGAAAACGACCGAAGGGAAAAATCGCGGAATTTTACAAGATTTTCTGGAAAATAAAAATTCTTGGCTTTAAAGAAGTTTAATGTATGTATATCACATCTATGGATTTTTGGAATATTACCAATTAAAATGCAAGCAGCGTCAGCAACATTAATAATAATTTATATTGCTATGTTAAATTGATGCCTCAATAAAATATTTAACGATTTTGAAATTAGGAAGGAAATACAAATATTTCAAAATATTATTGAAAGTCAGGGAAAATTGATATGAAATTTTGTTTGCAAATAGGGGAAAAGTTATGGAATTTTAGGATGGGGATAATCCTTGTTATTGCACTCCAAGCGAAATCGTTACCGTGAAGTAATTAACCAATGAAGAGAAAAATATTTTCTTGATCCAGAGGTTATCCCGTGAGATGTTTCGTAAACAAATGTTCTTATATCGCAGCGACAAACAAAGAGTACGATACGCGTGTTCTGTGAAAATGTGCAAATAGACAAAGATAAACCTTGTCAGGGCTCGTTTTGCATCAATTTCGTATTGAAAAAAGTCTGATAATGCTAATCAAGCCTAGATGACAATTGAAGCTTTGATGAAATAATTTTTATCAAACAACGTTTATTAATGTAATCAAATTAATTAAATTTGTTTTAATTTAATTTTACTTTTAAAAAAATTATTTTTTTTAATTATCATTAAACGATTGGTTATTATTATTATGTTTTTAACTTATTATTCCTATTATTAGTATATTTGCCAACATTTAAATATTACATCAAACGTTATAAATAAAATATTTACATTTGAGAATTATCAAAGAAAAAGGAAAGTATATTTCAATACTTATAATCGCACGATAAAATAATTATGGGAGCTCCTGTTATTAAGCTGTAATGTTAGTACTAATATAATTACATTTATAATTCTATATACCAAAAAATATATTTTTGTATTTCCTAAAATTATATTTCATTTGTAATTCTATTTCCGGTGCCAACTATATGTATACAATTATAAATTACTAATTATTATTACTAACACACTGTAACAAAATAACTATAAAGATAGAGCGAGCGTCTTAGAGACATTTTTTTAATAAAATAGGGGAGACCGGGGCTAATAGACTCATTTTTTAGTTTCCGAATATTTACAGACGAAATTAA
>NW_017259210.1:2867-13296 GCF_001594045.1 Atta colombica | reverse complement strand
CAGTTATTATATATATATATATATATATATATATATTTATCTAATAATATTTTAATAATAAGGGGAAACTAATAATATGAAAAAAATGCATTTTTCTAATGCATTCCATCTGATTTAACTACCGGACCGGGATAATTTGACTAAGATTATTAAAATAAAGATTAATGTATTTTAAGTGACATTTTTGGACATGTTAATGAAATTTTTATTTAAAAAGATATTTTAAACACAATCATTCGCTTCATAGGACAAAACAATGCTTCTTTTTGCAAAATTTATTCATTTCGTGCAAAAAACATAGTGAATGAGCCTAGTTTTCAAGATTGGACATGAAAAACTAAATTTATAACATTTATCACCGAGGAAAATCTCTTTAAAGGAATAAAATTTTGAGTAAGTACTGTAAGAGTCGTCACTAAATGAGTCATACAGTTCCATGCTGTGGTTAGTCTACTATCCCCATCCATTCATTTTTTAAAAACATTAACAATGCACGATAACAGAAGCACATAAACAAAAAAAAATCTGTTGGATTTTCTTAAGTAAGAATTTACTATCTAAGTATTAAATCAAATATCTCAGACAATCATATACGATTGTAAAACAAAAACTTTAAGAATAAAAATATTTACTTAGGTGTACGATTTTTTAAAATGGTGGCATAACTTCTATCATAGATGTGTTCGCAACAAGATGTTACAGACTTAGCGATAGTCGCTGCTCAGACACGTTTACGCATATTTTGTTTTTAATGTAGCCTCGATTATTCTACTTACCCCTATCAACTGACCCCGGTCTTCCCTACCTACGCAAATTTTCATTGGCGGTGAAAATTGCGGTTCACAGGCGGGAGTGAATTGTGTAACGATCACAATGGGGCGCATTGTCGCGGCTCGGTACGATAATCCGGATCCGCGATTAAATTATCGATCGGTCGATGATCGCCTATTTCCGCGCGGCGTGTTTCGAGGGCAGAAGCGCGATGGCGGGGGAGAAGAAAAAAAAATGAGATCCCTGGGCCGTCGGACACTTTGTTTATCTATATGGCCGCTGCAGAAAGGCCTGGCTGCAGTTGGCCGCGGCGGTAATAGCCGAAGGCCAAGTCAAACGCGAGTCGATGACTCCTTTCTTTCTGGTCTCTCTCTCCCAGCTGGCCGCGACGACGACGTTGTGCTATACGGATCAATTCAGGGTCGTAACGATCCACCTCGCGCCTCCGCCGCCGTCGTTTTCTCAGGCTGCAGCGCCGGGGTAGGGGCACCATCTCAGGGTCGCGTTTTCGCGAGACGATGAGAGAAAGAGAGAGAGGGGAGAGAGAGAGAGAGAGAAAAGGAAGGAAGAGGAGGCTGTAAAATATTTTGAGCCAAGGAAAGCCAGCCGCGCACTTAGAGCCTTTCCTAATTTTTATATCCTCTCGACCGAAGGAGACCGCAATTACCCGGCCTATAACGAGAGATTAATTTTTTTTCAGGAATATTTGTTCGAAAATTTTTAATCTTAATCCTTGATATATATATATATATATATTGAGTCATTCGTGTCTTGTATTTCTTTCTGCATTTCCTTCCTTTTTAATATTAAGAGCATCTGGCAAATAATGGTCTTTATCCTTTTCTTTTTGTTTCTTTTTGTTACGCAATTTTAGAAATACAGATGTTAGACGGAATAATGTGAACATCTGGGAAATATATTTTGATTGTATTCAGGTTATTATTCACATTCAGTTTATTTATATTTAGTTTATTGTTTATAAAGTGCATAAATATGGACGTTGTTTATTTCGAAACTAACATAGATGAATTGATTTATATTTTGGCATACATAGAAGTTAAAATAATAACGAAATATTATTTAACTCTATTAATTATTAAATTATTAGTGTTGATATCAAACTTCTTATTAATAAAAAAGTATATATTTCTTCAAAGCATTCATATTATTTTATTTATTTCCCCTCACTTAATAATTTTAGTACAAAAAATTATTGTATAAATAAATTCTTCCGCATAAAAAAATTAAACTTCCAAATTTTTATATCTTGTAAAAAATGATGAAAATGAATCCGTAAAACGAACGAACTTCATCGTACGTAGCAAAAGAGCGGAAAATCATCAATCATGTATATGTAAGCGTTAAGCCAACTCCTCTTTTCTTCCTCCGAATCCGATTTGTTCAGGCGTGTCCATCGAAACGTCTGTTCTGTTTACGTCAATTATCATTTCGCGAAATAACTCGGTATGTCTGCCTACGGCGACTTTGCGAGCGTGCTGGGACATGCGAATGCACTTATCCCCGAGATAGAAAACGTCGCATGGCGACACGCTGATTATCCGTGTACGTTTTTGACGCTCGCTGTTAGGCGAGCGATAAGGGGAACTCCTCTCCTCGCGTCGCGTCAGGAGAAAGTGTTTCGCCCGATCGGCGTGCATTGCCACGGTCGTCCTCTACGTCGGTTGCGTTGCACACGAGTCGCTTAATGATGTCGTTGACTCGTGCGACCGACTTGCGCCCGCGCACGAGGCGGCCGTATCGCAAAATCGCCCGCCCGGGCCGACCGGATACGCTCCCGGAATAAATTATTCGGCGCCGTCGTTTCGAACGAGCCGGTCAGGTGTGATACATGCTAACAAATATGAATACGAAATCGCGACGCCACGCGCAAACCCCGAGCGAGTAATTACATACTCGCGGTGCTTTACGCGTGAAATCGATGTCAAAACCGGCGATCGATACACTCTAAATTTCTTGCACTGAAATCTCACTTTACGAGAGTGAAAATATAATTACCCTTGAAAACAAGTTAAAATATTTGACTTTTTGAAAAAAGAGTGAATTTTCACTTCAAAGAAGTGAAACCTCATTTAAAAGAAAAAGGATGATACTTTATTCCTTTGAGGTGAAAATTCATTTTAAAAGGAGCGAAAATTGTTACTCTTTTTCAAGAAGTGAAGTGGTTTACTGCAAGAAATTTAGATTCTGTTTTACTTTATTGAGATAATGAAGATATGTATTTATTAAAATATGGTATGTTAAAAATAAACGCTATATAAGGTATGTCCCAATAATTGAATGTGTTTAGTGAAAAATAAATAATATACCGGTAATTATTAAGATATTTAAGATTTGTTAGTAACAGCAGGAAATGGCAAACTAAAAAAAAAAGTGAAATATTTTACCTCAAAAGAAGTAATAAACACGTATAATTTTGATTATTCATAGCAAATTATTGTGGAAAACTGATTCTTTTCGTTTTTTTTTCGTTTTTTTTGTCTAGGATAGTCATTATTTTCAATCATCTTACCATCTTGGCTAAAATGTAGTATCTACATTTTCGAATTTATTAAAATATTTATGTAAACTTGTAGTTATCTAAACTTGTAGTATTTTTTATATTTGTAAGAAAGTTCAATTAGAAATTCAATTACTGTATCACTGTAATTACTGTAATTTATTCATTAAATTTCATTTAAGTATTCTTTTTTAGATTTAAACAATAACATTTTTCACCAACAAAAGCTTCACATAAATATTAATTTTTTTTGCAACATTACTAATTAATAATTAATAATAATATAAATGCCATCTTATTGATAATTTATTCTATCATGATTTAGGAAATTGCAGTTAAAGTAATAATATTTTATAATTCTTGATATATAAAAAGTAATATTTCACATGTATAATAATTTCTGAAGAAATTGAGGGATTTAAAAGAAAAAAATCCACGAATTGCAATTATTAGACGCAGCCTTTCTCATTTGCGATTTTCTGCAGTTCCGCGGAACCAATCGCGAAGTTATCGTTTATCGTGTCGCGCCTAAATGCGTATTCCAAAAGGAAAGAGAGAAAGAAAGAAAGAAAGAAAAAGACTCGGCGCACACCCACGGCGACGACGCGGCCGCGCTCTTTCGTGGTGGGCCCCAGTTAGAGCTATCGCGAGTTTCAGCTCCCCCGGCTCGATCGGCGGGGTACGGGGGGTGCACCTTGTGGCATCTCACGCTGTGGGGCAGAGGGACACGGGCCGAAGGGGGGGAGGGCCGACGGAGTAGGAGAGCGGGTCGGTGCAGCGGCAGCAACGATGCAATTAGGCGAGTTATGCAGAATGACGTCACACTTCGGTCCGGGGTAACTGTGCTGAGTCAAGGACAGCCTGTCCAAGGCCCTGCCGAGCGACCCCTGCCCCCTCCCCTCCCCCTCCCCCTCCTTCGCCATCCCTTTGCCCATCGCGTGGAAACCCTCTCCTCTCTCGTCGCCACGCTTCAATCTCTCCCTCTCTCGCGCCATCCGGCGTCGTTTTCTCCCTCCCTCTCTCTCTCTCTCTCTCTCTCTCTCTCTCTCTCTCTCTCTCTCTCCCTCGCGCTTCCTTTCTTTCTTTCCCCGAGATCATTCCGCGGCCTCGTTCACTCTCGCAAGCCTCGTTGGTCTTCTTTGTTGTCCGCGAACAAAGTGCATTGTCGTTAAGTTAAGTCACGCCCGATCGACCGCCGCGTCGAGATAGCGAGGAAAGGCGGAGGAAACCGCAGTCGATCGACGTAATCGCCGGTTCGATATTAGAGGGATTTGTCATTCAACGTGTTTTTTTTTTCTGTGTTTCTTCTGTGTTTTGTTAGATATGAAAGGAATGAGAGTAACTCGATTCCTTGGGTTAAATAACACATTTTTTTTATTTTTATATATATATATAT
The DNA here is from genome assembly GCF_001594045.1 of Atta colombica. Taxonomy (NCBI): domain Eukaryota; kingdom Metazoa; phylum Arthropoda; class Insecta; order Hymenoptera; family Formicidae; genus Atta; species Atta colombica. The sequence continues at coordinate 8,611 of NW_017259210.1, read as the reverse complement.
ATCTTCCATCAAATTGGATATTAATCCATTTTTTGTGGTTAATTTAAAAGTAAACAACATCCATAATAACGTATGCCTTTAATAAATAATGAACTTTTGAGTGAAATTTAATACATTTTAAAAAATTAAATTGCTCGACTCCGTTGTTTTAATTAAATTAACGACTATGTAAGAGCAGTAGCGACTTATAATAGTTAAAAATAATTTTAAATACTTTGAAAGTTTATTACCAATTCAATCACATAAATGAATTGATTTACAATCTTTGACATGCAAGTTAAAAATAACAAAATGTTATTCATCTCAAGAGATCGAGTTATCATTGCTCTTTGAATATCTAACAGTGTAAACTAATCTAATATGGAGTAAGAAAATCAAATTGAAACACACAGCATTTACTGCAGCCTTGGCTACAGTATAAAGCGCCCTCATAAATTGACGGAAACGTTATCTGTATTTCAGTATCTAACGTTATAAAAGTTTATTGAACAGTTTTATTGAAAAGTAATTTTAATATTTTGTTAATCATCCTTTTGCTCTTATTACCTTTTCCAAAAAAATACAATAAATTGAAATTTTATACCGACAAATTTATGGCTAAAGCTGTATATTAAATTGGTATGCGATGTCAAATTGATATCACTAGATAATTTTACCTTTCGTACCTGTAAATTAGTACCTTTGAGAAAATTATTTATTGTTTATTACTGACGGCGGTTATTATTAATTAATCGCTAATATGGAAGTAGTGTGATCAATATTCAAATATATATATTGATATTTCTTAGAAATATCCGGATATTTATAAAGTATTATCTTAGATATTAGCAGACATCCGGGCACCCATTTTATTATAAGATAATTAACAGATAACGGGTTGTCCAAGTTTCGCTTGGAAAATAATATGTAATAATAAAAGAATGTAACGTATGGACATTGTTTCGCGTAAAATCATCGTAAGGCGTAATGCTACCATTCGAGACACTTTCTCCGTTCGCGTAAACAAGCTGAGAGGCACTCGTGAAGTTTTTACATGGATATTAGCTGTCCCAGAGCTAATTAGAGCGATCTCGCCCCTGATGAAGGTATTCAGGTGTGTGTATTACCTGTGCCTGCGATTATCGCAATTTCTCGAAGCAATCGGGCGTGTCGAGTGATATCCGTAAAAATTCAACATAGCTTATTTTTATGTACCTCGAATTGAGAAAAGCGTAGACTGTTTTTTTAAAATTATAAAAAAACCCGTCTTGAGTATGAAAATAAAGAACGCGATGAGAAATCAAATATTATCAGTAAAAAATAACTTTTTAGCATAATTATGTTAGAAAGTAAAAAAAATTAGAATTCTACTTCGAGAAAATTTCTAGAAAACCCGTGTTGTGAATATACGTCTTTGTTCTTTACAGAGCCACGAATTTAAACTGGAAATACCAATGTTTATTATTCGAAAGGATCAAGCGAATAAATTATTACGAAAAACAAACAAAAACAAAGAAAAGATGATGAGAAACCAAATATTTTTTTCAGTATAAAAGACGTAATTATTGTAAAGTGAAAAAATTTCAGAATTCCGTCTTTTTTAAAAATACAAAAATATAATTTAAAGAAACGGGGCCAATAATATATAATCTTTCAATACTTCTAGTATTAACATGACTTGGAGAGAAACATTTCGGTTTAAGAATAAAAAGTAAAAATCCGTATACTGACAGCGCTATCGAAATAATACGAAATCGATGGCCAGGCGCAGCTTCTCGCCTTCGAGGTTTCAGCTTTATTTCTCGTTTCGTAAATCGAGAACAAATAAACATGTTGGCAGCGAACCGACAGCACGAGAAGTCGGCCGGTTCGCCTTGGAAGCGATCGCGTTTTAAGACGCATCGATCCGCGCTTGACTGCGTCTTGCGATTTCAGCGCAGATTTTCGGCGGCCACAAGACAATATAATATACGTAACATATATGTTATGTATATGTAACACGAGTATATATCGCTCTCTCCGGGAATCGGAATATTATTATCGGAACACGCACGATTGCGTCAGGATAATCCTTTTTATCTGACCGTACCAGACGTATGTTTGTCGGATCTAGTCACCTCGGCGTTACCTCGACGAAAATAAAAAAGAGAGATCATTGAACGCGCACGGGCCACGCTTTTTCCTCGTTGTGACGTAGCGATAACCGGTCAATCTTTGGTAGATTCTGCCAGATGATAAGCGACGACACCGTTTTTATAAATGCAATTGCAGATAAAACGCTCGATATGTGTGCTTTTGCGCGCGTGACGCTTTTAAAAATGGCTATCGTAATATGCAATATTGTGCAATATCGTAATTGCAATATTGTGATGCACTATAGGTAATCATAGTTTTATCATTTCCAATGCCGGAAAAAACGTGTCATCGCATTATGAGGAATCTAAATCGAGAAATCACAGTCTGTTATTTACCTATAAAGAGAGAGACTTGTGACAATTTAGAGTCGTTTGTCATGACAAGAGCGCACCATTTGTTATGAATTTAGAATTTTTATACACTATTAAATTTATACTAGCAAATTACATTCAAGTTATTTTTAATTATTTCTATAGATTGAGAAAAAATAAACTTTAATAATATCGCGCTGACTCCAAATTAAGCTTTTGAATTTTATTATTTTATGTACAATTATAAGGAGTACAATATTTATTTCTTACTCTTTTGAAATTTTAATAAATATTTGTTTGAATAATCAGATAAATATACTAGTCAGTGAACAGCCGATATGACCTAATTGCGGACGACTCTAAATAAATTCGATGTTAATAAAAATTTAGTGACGTATTTATTTAATAAATTATTTATATTTATTAAATTTAATAACATATTTAGAGTTATACATGTAGTTAATATTTGAAATTTTTGTCATTTTGTCCAATAACTGGATTATGTCCATTATACTGATACAATTACCTTACTAATTGAATATTTATTAAATGTAAACATAGGTATTTATTTAATATTAAACCATTAATTCGACTATCATTTATTTGTTTATTTACCTTGAGTAAATGTTTGATACTATTCAAATGAATATTTATTAAAATTATACATTTCCTCTCTCATTGCACTAATTATATACTCAATATATGTCGTTGTTTTAACTAAAATAGTTTAACTAAAATAATGGAGTTAAATTTAACTCAAGAAATGTATTGACTTAACTCAAACTGCAGTTATGAAGGTTTACTTTGAAGCTAACAATAAAATTCAATTCACAGAAATGGGTTAATTAGACATGGTTGTTTTTTAACCACAAGTTTTGTATTAAAATAATAATTTTGACACATTTAAAAATAAAAAAATAGAAAGACAAAATCATTTAACTTAAGGAATTGATTCATATTCTTCAATATTTAACAGTGTATTTTTTCGAGTTTAATGCTTTTTACAAATAAAATTTTATTTGCTCTCTTTTTTTTATTTGAAATGTTACATGCCGCGTAATCTTTTCAATGTCGTTTTTCAATGTCGAACAACATGTGTGTGTATTACAGCGGCGACATTTGATTTGTAGCGACCTTTTGATTTGTAGCAATTTAATCGTCGAATGCGAGAAATGCTCTGGTCATTGCAATGACCACAACGCTGCATTCTTTGCGAGAGGATAAGGTCTCTTTCTATTTTTTTTCCGGTATCGCTTTGTAGGGAAGAAATCGAACAGCTTGAGCGAGGCACGGTTGACGTTTAATTAGACGTGCAATGAGATAAATTATATCTAACGTGCGTAATTTATATATATGCTCGTGTACAGTTTGATATTCGTTTCTCCTTAGCGTTCTCAATCTTGTTTGCAAAGTGTTGTTTTCACGTGTCGCTACGCGCGAGGTCTCGTTGACGAAGAGATATATTACTGCGTTGATAGAAAAGTGACGTAAGTTCAGAATTAGCATTTTTGAGATAACGAAAGGAAATCAATTCTATAAACTAATATATTTTTTTTTTTTAAAGTGACATATTTATTTGTAATTCATTTGTTCACGGAAAGAACAATTTATAAAAAAAATGTTTCTGATCGCAGCTAATTCTGATTAGCTGAAATTGCAGTTTGATAATCTAATAAAATTATTTTCAGATTTCTGTATTTTATAAATTTTATTGAGGTACTTCAATAAAATCGTTCTCTACAATTAAAACGTTCCAATTATTCAAATTATTAAAAATGCTCTACTGAAAAGTTGCTAATTTTCAGGTATGTTACTTTTCTATCAACGAAGGTTTCCCAAATATTCGCGTTACGTGAAAATTTCTGTTCTGCTTTAACAACTATGACTTCCTCCTCGGTGTGCGTGCTGTTTTCCAGAATAACACACGAAATGGCGACGGCCGTTCGTTCAACTTATTATTTCTACAGCTTCGCTTATCGTTGTTTTTGCAACGTTGGGGTACACGAACGTTATTTTGCGCGGCGAGATAAGCTCCGCTCCTCGCTCCTCGTCAGGAGAACTCCGTCGCTCCGTAATTAAGTCCCGCGTCGTGTGATTCGATTCTACTATTGACGTACTTAAAGTCTTAATGAAACTTTCGTGCACGATTAAATAATAGCACGGACTCTGCCGTCGCTATTTTGCAAAGTCCTTTGCAACGTAACGCATAATGCATAAATATGAGAAAATCAACCAATCGGAATCTTTGGTTTTATGGAAAGGAAGGATTTGAAGGTCTTTGATTGCTTTATTTTCTTGCATTGTACACTGATTTAATGTGTAAAAATAAAATGAAAATATTTCGAATTATAAAATACAAATTTTACTTAACAGCACGATAAAATGTATTAGGGATTTCATGATTTAATTAGTTTTTATGTTTATATTAAATACATATTTTTACGTCGATTTGTGTACAACGGCTTGTGCATTGAGTGTATCCAATCGAATTTTTATTAGTGTTAAAATAATTTATGAATAAGTGAATTAACTTAAAAATAATGTATTCTATATAAAATTATTCTAATTATAAAATAAATGAATGCGATATGTTAATTCGACATATTATAAATATTAATTTGAAACGTATTAACATATTGAAAACTGTTACAGAAGAAATTTCACGATTTGCTTATAAATTGTGTCGGTTTATATTTTTTGTGTTAATTTTTTACATAACATTTGTGTTGTTCTCTATTGTATTAATTAAATTGACACAAAAATTTAAGTGGACTATCTCGAACCACGTTAAATTTAACAAAACTTTTTATTATCTAGCACAGGGCTAAAATATAAAATAAGTTCCAGAAACTGATTTTAAATATAAAATCGTAGGAGTCGATAAAAGAGTGGTACAACTTATTCAGAAATAATAAATTTCTGGAACTTATTTTATATTTTAAATCGTATCAATTATTTTACCGAGCCCTGTGCTAGATAATAAAAAATTTTTTTAATTTAACACATTTCACGTGGTTCGAGATAGTCCACTTAAATTTTTGTGTCAATTTAATTAATACTATAACTAATAGAGAATAACACAAATGTTATGTAAAATAGGCTCCAAAAATTTATTAAGTAAAATATTAAAATAAGAAATAGATCGCAAGAAATTATTAAAAATATAAAATAAGAAATAGGATTCTGGAATGCATTTTATTTATTTAAAATATATAATAGCTTTTATTTAAAATGTCAAATCGATAAAAGAGTGATGACTTATTCGAAGTATATAATAAAATATAAAATAAATTTCTAAAAACTTATTTAAAATATCGA
>NW_017259210.1:0-2767 GCF_001594045.1 Atta colombica | reverse complement strand
ATCGAATAAGAAATAGGTCAGAAGAAGTTGTTTAAAATAATAAATACTCAATAACTTTCTAATTTCTCCTTTATTTAAAATATATATTTTAAATAAATTTATTTGAAATACGACCGAGCCCTGCATTACAGTTTTAAAACTCAAAATTATTAAGAAAATTTGCATATCTTTATGTAAAGGATGTATAGAATATTATCAACCTTTATTTAAGTATGAATCATTTAAAAGAATAATAATAAAAAATTGAGATATTTTAATGTTAGAATATAAAAAATACTCCACACACGCACGCGACAATTACTAATTACGTTTACAAGAATCACGCAAGTAATATATTTAACAAGTACTATAGATGCCACAAAGCAAAGCGCGAAATGTACGACGTATCCGTTTGTCAAAATTATATGAAATACGAATAATTGAACCATGAATATTTTTCATATACGCAATTGGGTATCGGAACGACGAATAACAAAGAGTGGGGGAGCATCAAGCGGCAAGGTGGTTGACTACGTCATCACTTCGGCATTCGCTCGACGACGTTGGTACGAGACAGTAGTGATACGAATCGCTCCGGGCGTCGCATTAAATTCACAAAAATTAGAAGCTATCAATGAACGCGAATCAATGCTTATAATGCGAGTCGTGAACATGTCGAAGCGACTGCTGTTTCGTCAAAGGTATAAGTTATTTTACCATACTTGAAATAGGCGTCGAAATATACGGCAGTTTACAAATTAAGAATTGTCACATTTAAATCAGTACTTGTCCTCTTTAATGGTCATGAATGATAGCACGTCGAAAGCTTTGTATATCACTCTAAATTTTTGAATCGAAAACATGCATAAATTTAAATTCATTGATTACCGGATAGTATACGATTAAAATAATACTTTATTCTTTTATTTAAAATATATACTTTAAATAAAATTGTTTTAAATATATACGACCAACCCCTGAGTAAAAGGACTTATTTAAAATAAAAGATTAAGTTTCATTTACATGAAACAAAGTAAAATTAATATTTCATGGAAATAATTTATCCGATTTTCTCGAAGAAAGAATAAATTGTTAATTATTCTTTATGAAATAACTTGAAAAATAATTATCCAACAAGAAATTCATTCATATCAATTAAACTTTGAATCGATGTCAAATTGATGTTAAAATCATTGAATTTATCGCTTCAACATCAATTCGATAATTCATTTCTCGCTGGATAATATTCACTTTTTAAAAATAAAGTTTTTTTAAAAATATTTTTTCTGTACTTATTCACTGTACATATTCATTGTACATTTATGAAACTAATAAATCATGAAATATCGTATTTTATTAATTTCTTACTCTTAATTACTTAAATTTTAACAGTCACACGAACTTCCATAAGCGCCGTCTTTAATAGTATCCCGTCGGTGCTAATTAATACTATTGCATGTACATTTATTTATAATAAAATTAATTATAACATTAACGCATTACATAATTTGTACAGAATTTGTATAGAATTGTATAGAATTTTACAAAGAAGTTTAATTTCAAGAGAACTGAACAAAGCTTATCGAAGAACATTAAAAACATAAAGAATTTGAGAATATATTAGTTTACTTACTTCGTAATACGCGTATTTCGACAGTTAGACGGTTTGCGCGCGACCTTGGAGGGGTTGTGGACATTGGGGTTTGTTTTGCAAGCGGCGGAGAGCGGGCGGCGCCTCATGATTACGCAGTTACTGCGTAGTCATTCCACGAAGGTTCGTGCAAGCAGGTAGTTGTGCCGCTCTTTTTCTTTAAAATATACTTGCGACAAGTACGATGTTCTGTACTAGATAATACAGATGAATATGATAAAAAAATTGAGCGTAACTGAAACTATTTATCGGTAATAAAAGAAATGTTTCTCTTGTTTATTAATCTTTAACTCATTCCATTGACTCTAATCGTATCTTACAGACATCGTAAGAGATTCAGCCTTTTTATCTGCGTTGAATTTATTTATTTCGCAATAGTGGCAAATTGTGTTTTTGATATTCACTTTCAAAAATCAACCGATAATTGCACAGTAATATAAATAATCTAGTATGTTACATTTTTTAGATGATAGCTTCTCTCTCACGATACGATCTTGACGTGGTAGGAGGGTTCAGAACTCAGAAGATTTATACGAAAAGAACAATTTTTTCTTAAGTATCTAAAAATTTTCAGATCTATCTAAATGATACATTTAGATAAATTTTTAGATATTTAATAAAATCATTCTATTCGTATAAAAATCCAACGGGGAAGCTAACATACCCACGTCACCGATTTATTTGAAAATGAACGAACTGCAGCCGGTTCGTCGCGTCGCGCGTTTGCTTCGGGAGTGCCGTTCAAGTTATCGAACTCAAGTTATATAGTCCGTGCGCGATTATAGTGCATTATTCGCGAGTGTTTTACGCGAGTGTCCTGTGCGAGATGTTCCAATTCAATTCTGAGAGGAGGAGGAGGTCTGGGAGAGACATCGGGCATCGGCGGAGCAACCTTGCGGTAAATATCAATTTTTGGTTTATGTAAAATTAATATCTTTCTTTTCTGTTTATTCTTGAGTCGCTTTATTTTACAATGATTTAAAAATGATATTGTAATTAGAACAAAAAAATTATTTTAAAATTATTTTGAAATTTTATAAATACGTAGTTTTTCAAGATCATTTTTAGAAAATGCCTGGGAAAAAATGTTTCATAATTATATATATAATTATATGTATAATTATATGTATTTATATA
>NW_017259209.1:17790-18605 GCF_001594045.1 Atta colombica | reverse complement strand
TTTCAGAATCTATAATTCAAGCTTACATATTCTCCATTTTATCATTTTATACAGTACAGAAAATTAACAAATATTATCAATCTCTATTTTTAATTCTTAATTTTATGACAAATCATAATTATAACCACTCCTTCCATTTAGTTACCCCTAGTATTTGACCTCTGATTATTTCTTTTAGTATTTTTAATAACCTACTCTGTACTGTTAGATAATTCCATAATTTTTACACTCCTATCTTATCACTCTCAATCCCAGGTACTTTAATTTGTATATATTTCTGATGACGAGATGTTCTACGTGAAGATACTTATTAAGCATTCTATTGATGTTTTTAAATGTAAATATAGGAATAATTTTATTTCATAAATTTTCTTTTTTATTTCTTTTTTCTGAGTATACTTTCATTCTTCATTAGCCCTCAGAATTGAAATTGGCCAATCATGACTCCCTAAAAGTATTATTCCATTTAATCCTTTTGATATTCCTCTTCTTAATACTATTATTTTACATTCATCAAACTTAACCGTTATCTGATCTCATCATGCCCTAATTAATGAAAATATAAATGAAAGAAAAAAAAAATCTTTTAATAACAATTATCCTTGGAATTTATTTTTCCTTTCTTCAACTAATTGAATACATTAATGCCCCATTTACTACAGCTGACTCAATTTACGGGTTAACATTTTTTATTGCTACTGGTTTTCAGGGAATTCATATAATTATTGGAAATTTTTTTTCCTCCCAATATGTCTAATTCGACTTTATAAAATACATTTTCCATCGAATCACCATTTTGGATTTGAGGCAGCATC
>NW_017259209.1:10434-14866 GCF_001594045.1 Atta colombica | reverse complement strand
TTTAAAGTATTTTTAATACCACAAATTAATATTTTTTATTTAAATAAATTAATTAACACTTACCTCTGTATACCTTAATATTTTTAATCTCTTATTTAACTACTTACTAATAAGTCTAACAATTTTCCCTCTCTATTCTTTAATAACAATCACTCCACTAATCTACCTCTACCCTTCAAATTATATAAATATAATTAAATTTAATAAATATATTAACAAAGGAAGGAAATGTATAACTTAAATCATATACTCTTTTAAACTTGAACCATAAACCTTATTTTCATTATAAATATTTTTCCCATGATAAACATATGAAAGTAAGTATAACGAATAAGCATTCCTAAAAAACAAACCAATATTAAATACATTATTATTCTAATATCTCAATTTACAATTCTTATTAATATTAATATTTCCCCAATAAAATTTAATGACAAAGGAAAAGAAAAATTCATTATACAAAATAAAAATCATCATATAATAACTGTAGCTAAATTTCAGACTATACCCTTATTTAAAAATAACAACCGTCTCCCCGATCGATCGCTCATAACATAAATTTACTATACAAAATATCCCTGAAGAACACAGTCCATGAGAAATTATCATTACATATTCCTAATATTCCTACTATATAAAAAGTTAGTAACCTACATAACATTAAATTTATATGAACTATGGATGAATAAGGTATTTTTTTTATATCAATTTGAACTAAACACAAAATTCCCACAATAATTCTCTCAATAATTCTTACTCTAAAAATAATATATCCATATTTAACTCTAACTTCATAATATATCTCTATTAATCGAATTAACCCATACCTTCCTATTTTTAATAATACGCCAGCTAAAACTATTGACCCGTATACCGGGGCTTCAACATGGGTCTTAAGTAATCAAACATGAAATGAATAAATACGTATTTTAATAAAAACGGTCATATAAATTATAAAGGTGTACAACTTTGCTTGCGCCGTATTCTTATAGATGGCTTTAGCGGTAAGTGGTGGTCGAAATAAATAGATCATAGACGTAATACAATAAACTTGGGAATCTGTCAACATAACCACATAGAAACATTAGTCGATTTGTGTCTGCATCATAAAGTTATTCTCGATTGAAAATGTCAGTTTACGAGACAAATTCTCGTCATTTGCGGGAGGTTTTAATTTTTTGCTTCAATATGAAGAAATCTGCGGCTGAGGCTCATTGAATGCTCTCAAATACTTATGGCGAGGCCGCTATTAGTGAACGTGTCGTGAGAGGTTTCAACGCTTCAAGAACGGTGATTTTGACGTCGAAGACCGGCATAGCGGTGGAAGAGAGAAGGTTTTCGAAAATGCAAAATTGGAGGCATTACTTGAGCAAGATTCGTGTCAAAATCAAGGAGAATTGGGCACGATCATTGGGACTCAACAAGCCATTTCAAAACGCCTTAAAGCCATGGAAATGATTCAGAAGCAAGGAAATTGGGTGCTGTACGAATTGAAGCCGAGAGATGTTGAAAGGCGTTTGTTTGCTTGTGAACAGCTGCTTGAAAGGCAAAGACGGAAGGGATTTCTGCATCGCATTGTGACTGGGGACGAAAAATGGGTTCATTACGATAATCCCAAGCGCAGAAAATAATGGGGAATTCCTGGCCATGCTTCCATCGACGGCCAAATCGAATATTCACGGCTCCAAGGTCATGCTCTGTATTTGATGGGACCAGCTCGGCATTATGAACTGTTAAAACCGACTGACACAATCACAGGCGATCGGTATCGAACGCAATTGATGCATTTGAGCCGAGCATTGAAAAACAAACGGCCGCAATACAACGAGAAACACGATAAAGTGATTTTGCAGCATGACAATGCTCGATCCCATGTTGCGAAAGTGGTCAAGACATACTTGGAAACGTTGAAATGGGAAGTCCTACCCCACCCGCCGTATTCTCCAGATGTTGCTCCCTCTGATTATCACTTGTTTCGATCAATGGCACATGGCCTGGCTGACCAGCACTTCCGGTCTTATGAAGAAGTAAAAATTCGATTCGTGGGTAGCCTCAAAAGATGACCAGTTTTTTCGACGCGGGATTCGTACGCTACCCGAAAGATGGGAGAAAGTGGCCAGCGATGGACAATACTTTGAATCATAAATATATAACCAGTTTTTTATAATAAAGCATCGAATTTCAGAAAAAAAAACGACGGAAGCAAAGTTGTATACCTAATATTGTATTCCATCTATTATTTCTTCATCTGACAGGATCTTCAAATCTTACGGGAATAAATAGAGATCTTTATAAAATCCCATTCCACCATACTTTACCTTTAAAGATCTATTAGGTTTTATGTTATATTATCTATTTTTCTTCTTATTATCTTTTAATTCCCTTATATATTCAGAGACCATGATAATTTTACCCCTGCCAATGGTCTAGTCGCTCCTACCCATATTCAACCTGAATGGTACTTCCTTTTTGCCTGTGCTATTCTTCGGTTTATCCCTAATAAACTTTAACAATTGCCCTTACTATATCAGTTTTAATTTTATATACCTTTCACCTCACTAAATCTATTTACTCCCGTCCTTCATGTATAATTCTATCTAATCAACTAATATTTTGAATAATTAATATATTTATTCTCTTAACTTAAGCAGGCGCCCAATTAATTGGGAATCCATATATCCTTATTAGTTAAATCCTTATACTATACTTATTTCTATTACTATAACTTATTTTTTATTTTTTGCCCTTTTGCCCCTAAATTATAAAATATGAAAATTTATTATTTATTTATAAATTTCTTATTCTTTATCTTTCCAACTAGTAATTACTAAATTATTACTTAAATCACATTCTTAAACACCCCTTAAACACCCCTCCCAATTTCCCCTGTTCCCGCATTATCTTAAAACTTAAACTTTTATCCTTATCTTACACTATTCTATTAAACCTCTCTAACCTAAATAACTCTTTAACTATATTATCTATATATAATTTTTTACATTATTTATTAGCTATTAACTATATTTTATTATTTTTAATTTACAATCAATAATTTCTATTATTATATATTATTCTATTAAATTATTTAAATATCCCTCTAACAACTTCTGTTAGAAATTTATTCATATAATTTACAACATTTATATTAGGTGTACAACTTTGCTTCCGCCGTTTTTTTTTCGAAATTCGAGGCTTTATTGTTAAAAACTGGTTATACATTTATGCTTCAAAGTATTATCCATCGCTGGCTACTACTTTCTCCCATCTTTCGGGTAACGTACGTATCTCGCGTCGAAAAAACTGGTCATCTTTTGAGGCTATCCACGAGTCGATCTAATTTTTTATTTCTTCATAAGACCGGACAGCCAGACCGTGTGCCATTGATCGAAACAAGTGATAGTCAGAGGGAGCAATGTCTGGAGAATACGGAAGGTGGGGTAGGACTTTCCATTTCAACGTTTCCAAGTATGTCTTTCGCAACATGGGGTTCGAGCATTGTCATGCTGCAAAATCACTTTATCGTGTCTCTCGTTGTATTGCGGCCGTTTGTCTTTCAATGCTCTGCTCAAACGCATCAATTGCGTTCGATATCGATCGCCTGTGATTGTTTCAGTCGGTTTTAACAGTTCATAATACACTATGCCGAGCTAGTCCCACCAAATACAGAGCATGACCTTGGAAATCACCGTTCTTGAAGAGTTGAAATTCACTCACGATACGTTCTTTCACTAATAGCGGCCTCACCATTGTATTTGATAGTATAAGTATTTGAGAGCATTCGATGAGCCTCAGCCGCATATTTCTTCATATTGAAGCAAAAAATTAAAACCTCCCGCAAATGACGAGAATTTGTCTCGTAAACTGACATTTTCAATCGAGAATAATTTTATGATGCAGACACAAATCGACTTCTATGGGATTATGTTGACAGGTGCCCAAGTTTATTGTATGACGTCTATGATCTATTTATTTCGACCACCACTTACCGCTAAAGTCATCTATATAGGAAAACGGCGGAAGCAAAGTTGTACGCCTAATATCATTTAAATATATTTAAAATTAATGATCCTGAATAAGTTTATGTTTTGAAAACATATTGGAGAAAGTTAAATTTTCTATTAATTTATTCTTATATATCAATATTATTTTTACTTTTTCTAATTATCCTAATTTCATTCAACTTCGCATATATTTTTATTTATCTATTTTAACTATAGATTAATTTTACAATAACATTATCATCATATATAAATATGATATAAACCTAACATCTTTATTCCCCTCTTAACTTATCTTAATTTTCTCAAATATTTTAATTTACATTATCTCATCCCCTAAGTTTTATCACATAAATACATGATTTTAATTTTTAATTTCCTTATTTCCCAAAATAATCTTCTAATCAAAACTACTAACCCCGATATTCAATAAT
>NW_017259209.1:8565-10334 GCF_001594045.1 Atta colombica | reverse complement strand
TATATATATATATATATATATATACACACACACACATTAAATTATACATTAATCTCTTCAATTACTATTTTTAAAATACCGTTATACTATTTTTATTCTTTCTTCTATCCCCTACTTACTAATCCCTTCCTACATTAATACAAATATAAACTTGAATATCAAAATAAAAATCATAAAATTTATAATAAAAGGTAAAATAATCTTTCAAAATAAATATATTAACTCATCATACCGCATTCGTAATAATATCATACGTATTAAATTAATTAAAAAATGCTATCAAATTAATATACAACCATGATCATTATAATCCAATTAAATTAGTAAATATTCCGACTATTAAATATATATAAAAAATAATCATATACTCAGCTATAAAATTCAAAGCAAACACCCCTCTAAAATACTCCACATTAAACCTGGAAATAACTCTGACTCAACAAAATCTATCGGCCTACGATTCAATCCCGCTGACACTCTTACAAAAAATAACAAAAATAATGGATTTTACAAGCCATTTCATAAAATCCAAAAAAGAATATCTTTACCTTAAAAATTATCAAAACCAATTAAACTAATCTTATATGATGAAGTTTGTGAAATATCTCGCACAGCCCCAATTAAAGAATATATAGAATTAGAAAATCACTCTATAAACATAAATGTATAACCTATAAATGTAAAAAAAATAATTAAAATTAATAAAGAACAATTTAAATAATAAATAATGTTAATATATTCTTTTGTTCCAGCTGGCTACTAAACGGTAAATCCATCCTCTCTAAATGGAAATTTAGGATACTTTCTGCTCTAGATATATAGATATATATAGAGATATGTCCTCTAAACAGTAAATCCATCCATTCTCATCACATCTATGGACTCTAAACGGTAAATCCGGCCACTTTCGTTACAGATATGGCCTCTAAATGGAAATTTAGGTCACTTTCCATCTAGATATGTCCCCTAAACGGTAAATCCGGTAACTCTCTGCCCAGATGTTGTCTATAAACGATAATCTGGTCATTTTTGGCCCAGATATGTCCTCTAAAAGGTAAATCCGGCCACTTTCGGCTCAAATAAGGCATCTAAACGGTAAACCCGGCCACTTTCGGCCCAGATATAGCATCTGAACGGTAAATCTGTCCACTTTCGAAATAAACATATCCTCTAAACCGTAATTTCGGTAACTTTCTACCCAAATAATATTGCCTATAAACAGTAATGCGGCTACTTTCGGCATTATATGATCTCCAAACGGTAAACCCGGCCACTTTTGGCCCAGATATACCATCTGAACGGTAAATCCGGCCACTTTCTGCCCAGTTATGACCTCTGAACCGTAAATCCGGCCACTATTGGCCATGATATAGCTTCTTAATGGTATTTATCGTTTAGGGACCGAAAGTGGGCGAATTTAGCATTTAGTTGTCATTTCTGGGCCGAAAATTGCCGGATTTACCGTTTAAAGGACATATATAGGCCGAAAGTTAGGAGATTTTCCATTTAGAGTACATATCTGTTTCTGTTTAAATTTCCGTTTCCGTTTAAAGACCATTTCTTGACCAAAAGTGGCAGAATTTACATTTTCGTTGACATATGTGGTTCGAAAGTGTCTGGATTTACTCTTTAGATACCGTGTCTGGGCCGAAAGTGGACGTATTTACCGTTTACAGGCAATATCTGGGACGAAAATAGCGAGAATTATCGTTTAGAGGACATATCTTGGCCGAAATGGACGGTATTTACGGTTCAGCTGCCATATCTGG
>NW_017259209.1:5617-7546 GCF_001594045.1 Atta colombica | reverse complement strand
TAGAATAATTAGTAAAAGTAAAAATAATATTGGTATATAATAATAAATTAATAGAAAATTTAAATTTCTTTAATGTTTTCAAAACATACTTATTCAGGATCATTAATTTTAAATATATTTAAATGCTTTAGATGTTGTAAATTATACAGATAAATTTCTAAGATAAGTTGTTAGATGGGATATTTAAATTTCTTTAATGTTTTCAAAACATAAACTTATTCAGGATCATTAATTTTAAATATATTTAAATGATTTAGATGTTGTAAATTATACAGATAAATTTCTAAGATAAGTTGTTAGATGGGATATTTAAATAATTTAATAGAATAATATATAATAATGGCAATTAGTTGTAAATTAAAAATAATAAAATATAGTTAATAAATAGCTGATAAATAATGTAATAAATTATGTATCGATAATATAGTTAAAGAGTTAATTAGGTTAGAGAGGTTTAATAGAAATGGGTAAGATAAGGATAAAAGTTTAAGTTTTAAGATAACAGGAGAAGACGGGAGTTAAGGGGCTATTTAAGAATGTGATTTAAGTAATTATTTAGTAATTACTATTTGGGGGGAAAGATAAAGAATAAGATATTTATAAATAAATAATAAATTTTCATATTTTATAGTTTAGGGGCAAGAGGGCAAAAAATAATAAATAAGTTATAGTAATGTTTTGACTAATAAGGATATATGGATCCCCAATTAATTGGGTGCCTGCTCAAGTTAAGAGAATAAATGTATTAATAATTATTCAAAATATTAGTTGATTAGAATTATACATGAACAGAATTATACATGAAGGATGGGAGTCAATAGATTTAGTGAGGTGAAGGGTATATAAAATTAAAATTGATATAGTAAGGGCAATTACTAAAGTTTATTAGGGATAGACCGGAGAATACCATAGGCAAAAAAGACGTATCATTCAGGTTGAATATGTATAAGTATGACTAAACGATTAGCAGGGATAAAATTATCAGAGTCACTGAATATATAAGGGTAT
Source organism: Atta colombica (assembly GCF_001594045.1). Taxonomy (NCBI): domain Eukaryota; kingdom Metazoa; phylum Arthropoda; class Insecta; order Hymenoptera; family Formicidae; genus Atta; species Atta colombica. Next base: position 6,538 of record NW_017259209.1, on the reverse strand, counting down.
TGAAGGATAATAAGAAGAAAAATCGATAATATAACATTAAAACCTAATTGATTTTTAAAGGTAAAGTGGAATGGGATTTTATGAAGCTCTCTATTTGTTCTCGTAAGATTTGAAGATCCTGTAAGATGTAGAAAGAATAGATGGAATATAATAAATAAAAATAAATGAAAGATAGAATGAAGTGCAAGGAGAAAAATCGGTTTAATGTAGAATTATTAATTGAAAATTCACCTCAATTCATATGACTAATATATTTCCAATATACGGGATAGTCGATATAAGATTAATAATTACTGTAGTTCCCCAGAATGATATTTGTTCTGAAGGGGATACATAGCCAAGGAAAGCTGTAGCTATTAAAAGTCAGAAAATTGTTACACCAGATATTCAGGTATATGTTAAGTTAAAAGTGTTGTAATAAATACCTCGTCCAATGTGTAGGTATATTCAGATAAAGAAAAAAGACGCTCTATTTATATGAATATTACGTATGATTCAGCGATTAGGTACATTTTGGATAATACGAATGATTCTATTGAAGGCAATTGAAATATTATGGCAGTAATGAATTGAGAGAAAAAGTCCCCTGATGATTTGAATTAAGAGAAAAATATCAAGTAAAGAATCGAAGCTTTATCAGTAGGAGATATTAATAGGTGAGGAAAGGTTAATTAGAGTGATTAATCATTTTAGTAATTTTTTACATATTTTTGTTTTAATAGATGTAAAAAGTAAGGAAAATAACATTTTTTGAATAAATGTAGGTATATTTCATAAAATATAGGAAATTGTAATGATTTCATTATATGAGATATAAAGAAAAATTAGAAATTTTTATTTATAGTTTTATTTATAGTAATTAAAATACTTAAATATTTAATTAATAGTAAAAAAATTTTGTATGATAAAATTTATAATATT
>NW_017259209.1:3434-4944 GCF_001594045.1 Atta colombica | reverse complement strand
TTTAGATTTAATAGTAATTTTAGAGTGAATAGTTTTTCAGTTTAATGCTATAAATTTAAAATTTATTATATTAATTGATTGAATTTCTATATTATTTATTAGATATATTATATTAATTTCTTCAATAATAATATATTATATAGAGTAACTTATATGAATATGGAGAAGTATATTAACCGATTTAATTATTTATTGTTATTTATTTTATCTATAATTTTAATAGTAATTAGTTCTAACGTTATTAGGATTTTAGTTGGTTGAGATGGATTAGGGATAGCATCATATTGTTTATTTATTTATTATCATAATTATATATTTTATAATTCTGGGATAATTACGGTGTTATTCAATCGAATTGGAGATGTAGGAATTTTAATAGCAATTATAATAATGATGATAGTTGGGAGATGAGATTTAGTATTATTTAAGGGTGGGTTGGATTTAATATTATTAATAATGTTAACTATCATTATTAAAAGGGCTCAAATTCCTTCTTCTGTGTGATTGACCTTAGCTATAGCTGCTCCAACACCTATATCAGCTTTAGTACATTCTTCAACTTTAGTAACTGCGGGAGTGTATTTAATAATTCGTTTAATAGTTTTTTAATACAAACAAATGTAAGTGTAATTTTAAGTTCTATTTCTATTTTAACTATATTTATATCAGGAGTTATTTTGAGAATAACTTTAAAAAAATTATTGAATTGTCAACTTTAAGGCAGTTAGAATTAATAATAATAATTTTAAGGATAATAGCTTATTATCAATTATTGGTACATGCAATTTTTAAGTCTATACTATTTATGTCTGCGAGGGCTGTAATTCATTTAATAAAGAATACTCAAGATATTCGATGTAGGAAATATAAATGAAGTGATTCCGTAATAATAAGATTATTATTAGATTGATTTCTAGGATGGCTTTGAGAGGGATGCCCTTTATGGCAGGATTTTATAGAAAAGACGTGATTATAGAAATTATTTATGGGAGAAAGGGATTAAACATATTTATGTTAGTGTTAATAATCATATCGTTATCGTTCACTATATCTTATTCATTACGATTTTTTATTATTTATTTTTTAATAGGAGATTAAGATTTTATAGTCATATATGTATTAAAGAAGATAAATTAATTAATATATCTATAATTATTATAATGTCATTGAGAATTATAGTAGGATCTTTAGTAAATTGAATTTTTTATTTTGATTATCTAGTTTATTTATCTTCTTTAGAAAAATTAATTACTTTAGAAAATTGTTTAGTCTGAATTTTAGTCATAAGGGTAGTAATTATTATAAGAAAGTTTTTAAAGTTATATTATTACATATATTTTTTTAGATCTATATGATTTTTGACTAGGGCATATAGATTAGTTTGTAAGCCAGTTAATATATATATATGTAATAATATATACAGGATAATAGTCTCAGAATTAGAAAGTTGACTAGAATTTATAAGAAAAATTTTATTATTAGATTTATAAAAAAAAAATTTAATTATATT
>NW_017259209.1:1147-1751 GCF_001594045.1 Atta colombica | reverse complement strand
TAACTATTATTTTAAGATATATATAGTAAATATAATTTTTTAATTCAATTAAAATGTTATATATTAACTAATATCCTTTTGTCAATAGAAAAAAAATTTTGATTAGATTTGCTGTAATTTGTTAAGAGAGTAGTAAAAGTGTAGTTTAGTTGAGGAGAAAAGGGGGAAAAATTTTCATTATTAATTTACATTGTTTTTCAATCGAGGGAGTATTCATTATATTCAATATAAAGGCCAATATTACAAATTAGAATGAATAGAAATGTAAATGAGTAAGAAATAATAAAAGGGATTAATATTTATTGAGATAAAAATTAATGAAAGAGGAAGAGCAATTTCAATATCAAAAATTAAGAAGATTGGGTCCAATAATAAAAAAATTGGTTTATAAAATTGGGTTCTAAAAAGTAATCAAGCCCTAGATGATGGGTTAAATCCTCATTCAAATGTGGATATTTTTTCTTTATTTAAGTTAGTTTTTTTGGAGATAATAAAGTTAATAAAAAATAAGATGGAAGATGAAATAAATAAAAAAATGATGAATTAAATATTATTTATGATTATTTATATTAATTTACTTAAAATTTTTAATTGGAAATTAAAT
>NW_017259209.1:0-1101 GCF_001594045.1 Atta colombica | reverse complement strand
AAAAATATATAAATATGTAATATATAATTAATATTAAGAAGAGTTGAGGGAGTAAAAAAAAATTAATTGTTTTAAGTGTATTTGTGAGGAAGTAAGATTTAGTTTAGGATTAAATATAAAAAAATAGTAACGTTATAAATAAATTATAATAAAATCTTCATCAATAAATAGAGATGAATAAGAATAATCAAACTATATCTCAAATCAAAATGTCAGTATCAAGATGCTGCCTCAAATCCAAAATGGTGATACAATGAAAAATGTATTTTATAAAGTCGAATTAGACATATTAAGAGGAATAAGTTTCCAATAATTACATGAATTCCCTGAAAACCAGTAGCAATAAAAAAAGTTGACCAGTAAATTGAGTCAGCTATAGTAAATGGGGCATTAATATATTCAATTAGTTGAAGAAGGGAAAAATAAATTCCAATGATAATTGTTATTAAAAGACTTTTTTTCTTTCATTTATATTTTTATTAATTAGGGCATGATGAGATCAGATAACGGTTAAGTTTGATGAATGTAAAATAATAGTATTAAGAAGAGGAATATCAAAAGGATTAAATGGAATAATACCTTTAGGGAGTCATGATTGGCCAATTTCAATTCTGAAAGCTAATGAAGAATGAAAGTATACTCAGAAAAAAGAAATAAAAAAGAAAATTTATGAAATAAAATTATTCCTATATTTACATTTAAAAACATCAATAGAATGGCATCCTTGATAAGTAGCTTCACGAACAACATCTCGTCATCAGAAATATATACAAATTATAGTACCTGGGAATGAGAGTGATAAAATAGGAGTATAAAAATTATGGTTAATTATCATCTAACAGTACGGAATAGGTTATTAAAAATATTAAAAGAAATAATCAGAGATCAAAGACTAGGGGTAATTAAATGGAAGGGGTGGTTATGATTATGATTTGTCATAAAATTAAGAATTAGAAATAGAGATTGATATTATTTGTTAAGTTTCTCTACTGTATAAGGTTAATAAAATCGATAATATGTAAGCTTGAATTATAGATACTGAAATTTCAAGGATATAAAGTAAAATTTCAGTGGAAATTAAAATGAAAAGTATAAATGAAT
>NW_017259208.1:1436294-1437582 GCF_001594045.1 Atta colombica | reverse complement strand
ATATATAGATAGATAGATAGATATATATGTATATATCTTCTCTAATTGTAAAACTTTTTAGAATCTTACTTAGAAAAATAAAATCTGATTTTTAGATTCTATCAATGTAAGATTAACTTCAATCTCAGTATATAATCTTGATTTTTTTCTAATTCTACGAATTATAAAAAAATAGATAGTAAATTAAACCGAGATTAAAGTTATAATCTTACATGGATGGAACTGGACCTCTTTAGAATGAGAATCCCACTAGAAAAAATTTAAAAAGTCGGAACGCAGATAAAGGTCGTAATTTTTCAACAAGTAGACACATCGTATTTACATCGAAGTTGCCGAGAAAGATCGTACGTTCAGATCATACATCGTGGTACATATACATATATTGTACATATATACTCCAGTAAATACCAACTAAAAGTAACACAACATCAACTCAACAATGTAACTGTTACATAACACATGTGTTGTATCACTTTGTTGTTGCACTACTTTATATTGTTGGATGTTCTCTAAATTCTTCGGAATGATATCTCATTCTAAAGAGCGAATATTAAATCAATCTTAAAAAAAAATATCAATATAAGATTAACTTTGATCTTAGTTCAATTACTCTTTATCTTTTTTTAAATTAAACTGAGATTATAAAGTCTTTCATTGGTGAAACCGGGTTTTAGAATGAGATTTCACTTTTTAGAGTGAGAATCATTCTAAAAATTTCATACTCGTATTCATAGTCAGGCCTTATATTTAAGGCTTCCTTAAATTTATCTTTAGATACTCTATGAATTATTTCATTGACTGCTGAGCATCTAAAGATAAATTTAAGGAAGCCTTTAGTACAAGGTCTAACTATGAATACATTAGAGTGAAATTATAACATTGACGTTATGTTACTGTTAATTGATGTTTACTGGGACATCAGTACATCGGTCTATGAACCAATGGACCAACGCGGAGCAAAAGGGAAGGCGGAACGCGATGGATGCGACCGAGAGTGGAATGCACCGGGATTGCGGGCGTCAACGCGGCAGTCCTGGAGTCGGGCGCCCGGTGGGATAGGGGGAGGGGGAGGGGAAAGGAGGCCCCATAGAAAAGGAAGGGCTAGTAGTAGAACGGAGCGAGCTGAAACTTAGAACGGGGTCCGAGGCACACGTTCGAATCGAACGCGGCCTTGCCTAAACTTTGCTCGCTCGCGGCTGCGCGGATATCCACGTTTCTTGTGGAACAAGTGAACAGCTCGACACGACGAGTGTTTCGCGACACATCGCGCGACGTCACCGAGAAGAAG
>NW_017259208.1:1423192-1436194 GCF_001594045.1 Atta colombica | reverse complement strand
AGAGAGAGAGAGAGAGAGAGAGAGAGAGAGAGAGAGAGAGAGAGAGAGAGAGAGAAGCAAAGAGACGAGAGGAGTGCCTTTCCGTCGGAAAGTGACCAAAGTGCATCCTGGGCTCGACATATCGGAGCAGCAGGTAGAAAGATTGCAGGAAGAAGCAGAGCGCAAGGGAGAGAAAGAGCGAGGGAGGAAAGGATCCGCGCGCGTCTAACGTGTGCGCATCGGCGTGGAACTCGGCGAGGCCGGATTCCGCGTGCCCTGTGCGTAACATAGGTGCGTGCGTGCGTGCGCGCGTACGTACGTACGCGGCGTACGTACGTGCGTGCGTGCGCGCGCGCGGGGACCTGTTGATAGGTCGCGCAGGTGTACGAAGGTGGGCCCCGTGTCCCCCACTCTACCTTCTCCCCCTTTCGTCACTGCCGCTGCCGCCGTCGTCGCTACCGCCATCATCACCACCACCACCGTCACCACCGCCCGCCGCGGACCGCTGTCGCTGCCGTCGACGACGACGACGACGACGAGAGAGAGCATACACTCTCGGTTAACGCACGGCGCGTTATGATCGCCTGATCAACGAAAGGATAATTCGGCATCGCCGCTCTGCCCGTTATCGGGGCCGGATGCCTTCGCCATCCGTATATGGTGCTGTGGAAAAAAACAGAGCTCGCACCAGACGAGGAATAACAATTGTCATCGCGCGAGCGCGGATTTTGAGTGAGGAGCGCGCGAGTGCGCGCGTGCAGGTGTTTGTTTGTGTGTGAGTGCGGGTGCACGGGATCAATCCATCGGAACCGTCTATAAATTATCGTCGTTGCCTTTACGCCTTACGTTTTCCTTCTTGGATTCCTCTCCCTTTCCCCTCTTTCCCCGCCGTCCCTCTTTCCGTCGCGCGCGGGCTGACCATCGGTGGAACACCCGAGAGTGCTGAGTGCCCTCCTGGTTTTTGCGTTGTGGACCGCGCGCGCGCGAGAGTGGTGCCAAGCAGCGTGAGCCGTGAGGTGAAGTTACGCGTCACGCGTGTGCCTGTGGTGCAGTCCGTCGGGCCCCGACTTGAGATGCCGTGGCTGTTCAAACTACGGACTCGCGATTAGTTAGGTGAGCAACGACTTACGTCTACTTGTTTTTCTTTCCTTTTTCTCAATCTTTCTTATAAATACCTAATAGAGGTGTGCAACGTTTCTCCTTTTATCTTTATCTTTCAATCGTCTCTTTGTATTTTTTTTTTCTACATATTTGTCTTTCTTTATTCCATCTTTCTCTCTCTCTCTCTCTCTCTCTCTCTCTCTCTCTCTCTCTCTGCTCGGCGACGCTCGCGACGCACTCGTGCGACCGCGAGATTCCTTCTTCTATTTCCTTTCTTTCCCATCGCGTCCCACCGCTCTACTCTCCGACCCACTTCTTCCTCAAGCTCTTCTGGCTCCTCAACGGTTGCCGTCGCTCATTGTCGCCGCTACCGCTACCAACCGCTACCCCGCCGTCACTCGTCAGCCTGGCCCGATTATTTTAGACGATGACGCGCCTCTACGCTGTATGCCTGTATGTGACTCGCACGCGCTTCGGAGCACCGCGCCGACCTTATCCTTGTATATTCCAGCGCGCCGCATTCCAGCGCCCGCTAGCAGCGCGAATCAGCGCGAATGCGAATGCAAATCCGCCGCTCGCGTCAGGATGTTATTTCCATGGTATATAGATTATGGAGGCGGCGCGTGCGGAGAATGACGCGCGATGCGGTGCGGTGCGGTGTGGTGCGGTGGTTGTTTACCGCCTTCGCCGTCGTCGTCGTTTCTCGAATCTCCCGGGCGAGTCACGACTCACCACGACTCACGAGCACTCACGAGTTCCGTCAATTGAGGGGCTTGGCAACGAACGAACCGGAGCGACCGGCGCGGCGCGGCGGTGCGGGGCGGCGCGCGAGTGAATTCCTACGAAATCGCCCCGCTTGCCCATTAACGAACCGCGGCGCGGGTTTGGAGCCCGTTTCGGAGGGGGCCGTGCCGAGCGAGCGAGCGCGCGGGTGGTCTCTCCCGTCTCTCCCGAAAACGTCCGTGAACATCCGGAGAATGGAGACTTACGGACGTTTTCTCCCGTCGCATACCTGACCCGGTGGGCCCGCCCGAAGAAATCTCGGATCGTTCTGTCCATTCGTCTATCCATCTTAACCGCCTCGGTGGTCGGCTGGTCACACGAGAGGCAATACACCACAGTGCTGTGTATACCGTGTATACCATGTATACGTGTTTATTCGCCGCAGCCTACACCTTTTGCCGCCCGCGCCCACCATAATCTCGCACCGCGAGGAATGCAAGCGTGACGAGCCTTTTCCGCGCGAATGCGTACATCGGTAAATTCATTGTCCTTGAAAAACAAGTTGGTCGCTACGAGAGAGGCGTTTCTCGAGGAAAGGATCTACGGATTACCTAACACGCAACGAGAGTTGCTTGGTCGCCGATCCACACCGCGCGATTCCGTTCCGTGAGCGAGCCATCAGCGGTCCAACGCAAGAGAGGCGGCGGCGGCAGACAGCTTGGCTCTGGTCTCACCAACCTTTTCTTTCTCTCTCTCTCTCTCTCTCTCTCTCTCTCTCTCTCTCTCTCTTTCTGCTGCCAGGGACCGCACGAGAGGACCGCGAGCCCTCGTGCCGCGGATGGGCTAATGATGTATCCCACTGAGCGGTATAAACCGCCATATTGTATCCCGCTGTCATCTGCCAAGCCCGAGCAAAGACGCGCGATTGGCGCAAATCGGAGTCCGATCAATTCTAGCATCGGGATCAAATGATAATCCATCTCTGATTCTGCTCTTCTTTTTTCTTTTCCCCAACGAATGCGATCATCGTCAAGCATATGTGTATTTGTACGTACATATATATTGTAGGGAAGAAGAAACAGTTGAAGAAACAGTTATAAGTATAATAAAAATCAAATGTTTGAGAATAAAGATGAAAGAAAATGAAGAAAAATGAGAAATATGAGAAAAGATGATAACATTAGAATAGCCGAAGGTGATTTCCTATTCTTGTTTTCGATTAGTGAAGAATTATTTTAGTATTATTTGTATTATTAGAATTATTTCACATATTTTATATTATACTCACACATTTTCAATATTCTGTACTGCATAATATCTAAATACAAAAAAGAAAATAAAATGATAAAATAAAATGATATTAAAATGGTACTATTAGCGGTTTTAGTGTTAAAATATCTATTCTTATATTTTTTTTGAAGAAAGTTCTGATGGGAATGTATTGTATACATTGATGCAATAAGTTGAAGTGAAACAAATAAACTTGTTTATTACACTAATGTATACCAGAACTTTGAAAAAAAATAGGCCTAAAGATGGTATTAGTTTATACATATGATTTTTAAATACGATTTGTGTAGTGAAAGAATTTTTATTCTCGTCCTCTTTTAGAAGACGTACGAGAATGAAAAGAGGTATGTATCTTCGATGAGAAAAGGAAATTATTAGGCTAATTAATTAACATCATTATTAATGAGAACGAATACAGTGATGAGAATACACTGTTCATATACGAATATCAAGAACTCATACCATAACATCATACGTTTGTATTTTACAGAATGGAAAAGAAGAAAATATCGTGTTCAATTACGAGAGAAGTGGTATTTTGCTAATAATGTATCTTCTTAATGCATATTTATTACATGGTTTATGATTCATTCGAATGCCTTGCGATTTTCCGTATTTAATTTCATGTCACTAAGGTGTTTTTTATAGCACCTCCTTTTTTCATTCAATAGAAAATATTTCAATTCTTTTGCATTACCTATACGCGAACCAATTGCCCAATTTACGATTAATAATTTTCTGACGATTTTTGAACTTACAGTTTCAATTAACTTTGGCAGAATGCATTGTTTACGTAGGTTGCGGAACGAGTTTTATTTATGCTCACAACGCTCTTTGAATAATTAAGTGTGTTTAACAGGGAAAGCAACTTTGCAACTGTTGTAAAATTCTTTAATATAATTGAATCTTGTCTTTAGTTTTCCCATTAGATTTGAATCAATTATATATTAAAAAATCTTATAACAAGCTGTTTTTACTACTGTTATTATTACTGTTGTTTCTATTGAATGCAGCCATTCTTATTAGCCGTGTTTAGCAAGAAAAACAGCTTTGCCACTATTGCAAGATTCTTTATTGATTGATTCTGGCCTTTAGTTCTTTGTTAATATAAATATCTAAATTAATCATGTTAAAGAATCTTACAACAGTTGTTTTTCCAACTGAACGCAGCTATTAGATTTTTTCGTTGCTAAACGGGACAATATATATTCGAACATTGAAAAAAAAAAGTGAAGATTCTGAATGCAAAAAGTACAAGCAACACGAACAGTCCTATTGTTTATTAAACAAGAATAAATGATATTCACGAGTGTTGAGAGTGTAGATTAGATCACAATTTTAAAGCGCATTTTATCGCAATTTTAAAAACAAAAATCCCCAAAAATATTCACGCCGATATTACATTGCGTATCTATAATTATTTTTTTGCTTTATAATATAATTCTTCGTGCTTAATGATCGATCATGAAGGGAATATTTAATTAAATTCAAATTATAAAATCAATATGTTTAAGAAAGATACTTGTTTCCATATCACATGCAAGATCGTAAAGTTCCAGACCTCTGTGAAGTTGACATCCCATTGTCAAAATTTCGATATAATTAATAGAGCTGTTTGGTTCTTTCCCAAAAAGGGGAAGTTCTAGAGTTCCTGATAGCCATTCTGATACGATAATTCATTCTGGCATAACGTTAACGGAAGAAGTCGTTCGCTGATCTCAGCATTTTATACTGAATGAAACCGAGAGTGTGACCAGAGGATGAGAGGGGAATGGAACATATATCCGTTCAGCGTCCACCGAGCGAGTCGCAGCGCGCATAAATATTCCCCGCCTTTGAGAAACGCGCGCTTAAAAAAATCGCGGATAAAACCAGTTTTGTCCGGCCGACGGAACTCTACCGTTAATGTATATGGCAAGTATGTCACGACGCAAACAATGTTCGATCGATTCCGAAATTATTATCGAGCCGCGAACTTATAGCGAAAGCCGTCACACTCTCCGAATAGCGAGCGCGAGTCACGACTTTTTGAGAGCGCGATCAACTCCTCTCAACATTGAGAAAAATTTCTGGGAGTCGATTGTGTATCTTAAAACAAGGTGAAAATTAGCGAAATCACTTAGTAGGCGAATCTTTCACTAACAAAATTAGATTCTAGTAATTTTGCTCACTTTTGTAATTTTTACATCATTTCAAGATATACAATTGACCTTCTGAAAATGAACGAACTAGAGAATCGATTGTGTATCTTAAATCGAGATGAAAATTACAGAAATGAAAAAATTTACTTTAGACCAATAAAATCATAAATATTTTAACAAATTTCGTATAATTTTGCGCAGATGTCAAATGCAGTCATATTCAAATAGACTATTACATTTGTTTAAACTATTATATTTAAATTATACACTGCCAAAAAGATGAGCATTGTAATCTAATTTAGTTTCCATGCAGAATTTAGATTTAATTGACAATATAAGCACACATAATTAAGTAAAAACACAAAAATATATAAGTAAAAAAATAATGTGATGTCGATTCAAATCATCGCGGCAAAATAGTGATATCTGGCATTCAATTCTCATTGGATAATTAGAAATGTGTATGCGCAATGGCACACCTGAGTTTTTTCCACGATTCTAATCAGATCAATCAGAATTCTGGTTATTTCAATTAGAATTATAATAGATTCAATTAAGAAAATTATTCTGATTTGTCTATTTTCAATCAGAATTCTAATTAATGCAATTAGATTCTTTCCAATGCAGAGAATATGCCGGGTAAATAATCGCATTTAAATGAGTTGGCTCAATTAAAATGACGAGAGAAAAGACAGGTGAGCTCATTCAAGAGATATGAATATTAATCTAATAAATGGTGCACATAAATTTATTAAAAATGCTGGATTTTTTTCATATTAGTGAGAAATTTGGAGGTTTTTTTTTAATATTGACGAATGACCTATCTCAATTAGATCTGACACGATGCTCACGTTTAAGCTCTCCGATTGGAATTTATCGTATTACTTCGCTGCCATTAAGTTTTATTGACCGAATTGTAATATAAAAAAATCCAGATTTTATTAATGTAAAAAAATCCAGTATTTTTTACATAAATCTTTTATATGTGCATCTCATCATTGATTCAGTTGATATCTCTTACTTATGTTTCTCGAGTTTATCGGTCGCCAACCCAACATATTAAAAACTCGTAAAAGTTTTGCATGCATAGATTTTGATGAACTATTATTATGTATTATGATTAAAGTCTGACTTATCTATTTATCAAACCGTACGTATGATATTTAAATTTTATAGGCTATATTCGTAAAACATTCGCATGTATTTTATGTATTTTACTTTTATGTATTTTACTTTTTTACGTGCTACTCGCGCCTGTATTGTTACTAATAATAGAGTAAGTTCATCAAAAAAAGTGTGCGCAAGCTAATTATTAAATTATTAAATCCAGTAAGAAGTAATAATGTTCAACTGGGTATGCATTCTCAATCAAATATCAGCTTAATCAACAATAAAAGGTGATTATAGAAGGAAAGTGAATATATATGGATATAATAATTATGATATAAAAAGAAATTCATGCAATGATTATGCGATTATTTTTGTATTTTCCATTGAATTTGCCAATCGTCCAATTCACTCTATGAGACTTCGAAAGTATTTTTGAATCACCGTATATAAGATCCGTAAAAAAAATCCACTCGAGAGTAAGAGAAAGCGATTACTTTGAAACAGAGTCCGATTCGACAAATCCCTCCTCATCTATTGGTAGGCTCCTTGGAACCGAGGCCAATCGAATTGAACTCCTGGGCCTGCTCTTCCTTTGCTTTAATGCTGACTCAGAGAGTCATTATGCAGCTCCACTAAGGACAATTTTCGAGTTTTTTGCTGTATTTTGAAAGATCTCGCGAAGTTAAATTAAATTAAATGAAATGCGTCAACATTCCTTTTGCGTTCATTGAGAGAAAAATGTATTAAATTTTAATAAATATTTATTTGAATATAGTGCTAACTGAATATTTACTAAATGTAAATATAGTATATTTATTTGATATATCATTAATTTGTTTTAATTATCCTCATTTTGTTAAATATTTATTTACTGTAAGTAAATGTTAAAATAGTACTATTCAGACAAGTATTAGGTATGGGAAAAAGTGGCGTTTTTTTAATGTCAACGACCTAACGAGAAAAACGCCACGAACTTTTTCCCATATCTAATATTTAGTAAAATTTACTTTTTTTTTCTAGTGTAGAACTGTTATAAAAATTAACGTAGAATTAATTTCACTTGGCTTCATGGCACTTCGAATAAGTTTTTATTAAAAATTTATGAAGATGCTCAAAAATTTGTTGAAGATAAATCTTTATTCTCTTGTTTATATCCTTCGTTGATGTTAATTTTTATAATTTAATCTTTCTAAGGGAAAGTTGTTTTATTTCACAGAGAAAAATGTTTAATTGTACCAACAAAGAAGTACAAATATCAGAATTCTGATTATTGCGACTAGAATGTTTAGTAGATTTATTATATCTGATTTGTACTTTTCTGGTTGAATAATGTGCGGCTACAAGATTTTTTCAAGTGTTTCTTCTCTGAATTCTTTAGATTTCCTAATGCATTTCCTAATGAACATCTCAATCATTCTAAAGGTATTCAAGGATTTGAAAATATATTATTTTTATTGTATACTTTCGTTGATTGATATCTTAATTTTATTGCATGCTTTTAGATTTTCTTATATATTAGATATAGTAGATTTTCTTATATATTAAAATAGGAAAGAAATATTGAAGAATTTTCTATATATGAAGTATACTTGGCCGAAAATATTAAGTATCTTATTAACCATTATTTAATGTTTTAATACAAATTTGTTTATGCCTGCATTTGTGCTGTGAATTTATCCTTTGTTTCAAGAATCCTTTAAACTTAAGTATAATTAATAGGAAACAACAGGTTAGATAAATGAAATTCGGATTAATGAAAAAATTTAGATATTTAATATTTTTAATGTATCTATTCTCGAATAAAGATAATAAAATATTTTTTTAAGTGCATTGTAATGGCATGATTCATCGCTTTCGTATTAGCTGTTTAACAATCTGAGAGATTATAGTTTATCTCTCTAAGCCATCCCTTCCCTAAATTCTTTGGACCTTTGGAGTTTTTAGACCGTTGTGCATTCTCTAATGAACACCTCAGTCCTGCTGTCATCCTGTTAGGTAAAAGGAGCTCTTTCTCCTGTGATTCTTCTGAGAGATTCTTCTAGAAGACCATTGAGTAGAAGATCACTTAACTTACTTGAAATCGATTGTAAGAACGTTCTAATATTATTTCTTTCGTACAAAACTATTAAATTTGTAAGGAATAAAAATACGATTTAAAAATAAACATGATTGCGTGTTGATCGTTTCCAGTTACATATAATGGCTGCATTTAGCAGAAAAAGCAACTCTGCAACTCTTGTAAGATTCCTTAATATGATTTATACATTTAAATTCAATGAAGAACTAAAGGCAAGATCAATCGTACATAGATTTAGATGTGAGAAATTAAAGGCAAGATCAGTCATATTAAATAATTTTATAACAATTGCAAAGCTATTTTTCCTGTTGAACAGACAATATTAAATTGTATTTGTATATTTTCAGTGATATCAAATAACAGAGTTCTGTCTTATGCATGTGATCTCAGTCTAGGGTATTTATAATCCAGTCTTATTTTAAGAAATGTCTTAAGATATTAATATGACTTTCTGATTAGTTCATGACCAGTCCAGTTTCTCGTATTAAGAAGAAACTCGTATTTATCAAATACGAGCTAGAATTCAGAATCTGCCATAATTGTACTACCCATAACAGTAGCGAGTCACTAATCTACAATGATAGTCTCTTTTAACACATTTCTTCTTTTCGTACTTTCAGGGAGGTAACGTAAGTGAGTGACGACGTCACGATGCGCATGTCGCTGCCGCTGGGGTTAGTGCTTGTGGCAGCAGTCACGCTGCTAGCAAGTGTGAATGCTAACGCGGGGACTTACCTACGCATCGACACGGACACGGCCACGTCGTCGTATCACTTCGGAACGAAGGATCGCGATCAGGTGATAGCCGGGATGGAGGCCAGCCTGCTCTCCCTCCTGGGCTTCACGAAGAGACCGAGGCCGCAAGGTCGAGTATACATCCCGAAATCGCTCAGGGATCTTCACGCTCGTCAGAACGCCATCGGTATCGCGGATATCGCGAAGCCGGGTATTCACGCGAGATCGGCCAACACCGTTCGTTCGTTCCCCCATATTGGTAAGTTAGATTATATCAGCTAATACGGTTGAAAGAGATACAATTTTAAAAAATTGATATTAAAAATTAACTGTTAATAGTAGTTATAAATAATATAATTAATAACTAGGTGATGCGCACCAAATTGCGATACATGAGAACGCGTATATTATTTTTTTTTATTTATAATACATATTATGTTTTTTTTATTTTTAATTGTTTTTATTATTTTTTTTATTTTGTACTCTTTTTGATTATTCTTTTATTTTTTATTTATTATTAAATTTTTTATTAAATTTTTTTACAATAAAATTATTCGCACATTTAAAATTTGTGTTAATATTCTTATAAAGATGCTTATTAGCCTTAAAAATTATTGAATTACTTGTCAATTTAATAAGTGATATTATTATACTACTTTAATTCTGCTCACGAATGCGTTTCAAGACCGAAAAAGATTTCGGCGCGCAATTTGCAGAATCAGATATTTATTATATATAACTTAAAGAAATATTTATGTACTAAGATCCGCTTTTACTGAATGTAGGAATTTCTTTTATTTAATTAAATTTTATTAATATGATATAAAATATTATTTAGTTTATTCGAATATACGTAATATACGAAATATAATTATAGTAGGAAATTATTATTGTCCTTTTTATAAAAATGTGTGTATCATGAAAGATTAAATCTATATGAAATTTACAGCGATAATCTAATTAAAACTAATCTTGACAATATATATAGTAGTATTGATGAAACAAATAACATCTTATTAAAGCAAGAGTACAAAGTATTTTTTTTTATTAATACTATTATTGTGAAAAAAATTAACTACATTATTTTTAATTTACATTAATACTGTTAATACCTTATTTTTTCTGTGTAAAATTATTTTAACGGGAATTATAAATTTATACTGTTTATATTGGAAATTATAAAGATACAAATATTCGGTCATAAAAAATAGCTTTCTTTATCGTTTTTCGGAGACAACTCAACATCCATTTCTACTAATATAGATTAGCTTTAATTTTGGTTTAGCTTACTCTATCTTTTTTCTAATTCTTAGAACTATAAAAAAGATAAAGATATAAAGATATAAAAATAAAGATAAAACGTAAATGAAACTAGGATTAGAATAAATTTACTTACATAAAAACGGACGTAAGTCTAATGATAAAGTACAAATTTTTGGAAACAACAGAAAGCATTATTGAAATAGAATCGAATAAATTTTGTCGATAAAATTATATCGTACTATATTTTGAGTATAGTGATATGAACAAATCTTTTCGGATGTGAGTAAAATTATAATTACAACAGAATCGGACTGTTTATAAATTATTTATTGATAAATAAATAATTTGTTTATATTTTAATAATTTTATTGATAAAATTTCAATAATAGAAATTATGATATAGGTGCATTAATGACTGTATTCAGCAAAAAAAGCAGTTTTGCAACTGCTTTAAAATTCTTTAATATAGTTTATACATTACATTAATTTACATTTAGATTCAATAAAGAACTATAGGTAAAATTAATTATATTAAAGAATTTTACAACAGTTGTTTTTACATTTATACAAAGTTGCTTCTTCTGCTGAACGCAGTCAATGATATGACTATAGATTGTGCTTCTGAATGAGTTTACTATGTTCTAAACTGATAAACAAAAAAATGATTTTATTAACACGTGTGGACAAACATAAAAACCTTTACTATGTATTCGCAATTCGTGAATCATTAAACGATGGTAAGAACTAGCGAGTTGGAATTCGTAATTCAAAAACAGGTTGGCGACTCTTTCGACTCTCAGTGAAAGTGCAGTAGTAAACGGAATGCAATATACACCCGTTATCAATCGTTATTCCTTCTATCTCGTTGACAAACGTGAATGACAAATTTTCAAATTCAAGATTCAATAATTTCTACATATTGTTCTACATATTTCTACGTATTTTTCTACATATTGTTACGATGTCACTTCTCTCTCGAACGCTATTATGCGATTATGCAATTTTGCAGATCTCTGGTTGCGGATTTCTGAAATCATTCGCTTTTGCAATAACAAGTTAAATAATGTTATAAATAACATCGATTATATCGTTATAAATATTTCTTGCATTAAAAAAAATTTTAAATACAGAATCTTGTACTCTGAGTAAAAAATGATTGCAATTATCATAATTTAACCATAATGTATAATCATTTTCTTCAAAATCATTTATATATTTTTTGAGAACTATAAATATAATAATTATTAATAAGATAGGAGTAATAATTATAGCAGTAATAACTAATAACGGAGCTTCTAGTCATAATTATTTTAACGTACAATTACAGTTAGTAAATATTAAATACTTTTCTCTCAGCGTAAGGTTGACATAAATGCAAAGCATTGATCGATTACAAAGAATCTATAATGATAATAATTTTACAATGTATAAATATTCTTCTCCTTCACTTTATTTACACGAATTTGTTACTCAGTAATTTTGGGAAGGCATTATCTCATAAATTACAGGTTTACATTAAGCGTAACTGGTGTAATTAACCTGATTGACATAATTGTAAGCATTAAGGTTTATTCCATGTGCAGGAAACATGTGATTCTTTCTCTTTATAAAAAATGTATTATCATTCAGTGAAAATAATATATTTGTGAGAAAATTTTATATTAAAAGCTTCATTAAAGAGTGTACGAATTTTTCTTTTAAAAGATTTCACAATTTATGTATTGTTATGTACACGATTTTTGTGGATAATACGTATATAATTTCTGATTGAATACAATAATCCACATGAAAGCTTCTAAGTATTTCAACCGTCTTTTTTTAAAATAGCGAACGAATGTAGGTGGTAAATACGTTGGATCTGACAAAATATTTTTAATCTTTACAAAGAGATGACAATTTGGATAATTGACTTTTTAGACTCCGTCTTAAGAGTTTAGGGATATACCTGCGAGTAATGCGTTGCCTTTGGGACTCGCCTCCTGCGTGAAAAGGAGAAGAATGGTATTTGAACGATTTTATGGTTGTTCAACCGACAAAGGGCTTTCATGATGATTGTAAGGAACATGCCATTGGGTTATGGACTTGAATGTCCCACAGAGACTCGACGACAAAAGAAGAAAAGGATCTAATTCTTTACACGCTCTATCTTTTTTTTGTGAGTGTATTATTGTCACGATGATGAGACTACCTTGGAATGCCTGAACGGACTCTCATAAGAATCGCCGCCAATATCTTTCGCTCTCAGGAGGTCCAGCTTCCGTTCCAATGATTCACATCCGGATTAGCTTAGGCATTCTTCTTTAAATTTGCGTTACAATGGACAACTGCCGAAATGATTCTGAAGCTAAACATTGGAATAGTAGAAGAACTTATGGGGATGATATAACATGTGGAGAGAAAGTGCCAAGAGCAATTAAGGAAGATGTGCAATAGAAAGCGACCGGATATATCGCGAGAAACCCGTCTTAATAAATCATTTTGATAAAAGCGTATCTGATTATATCCGCGTTGAAGGCTAAATCGTAAATTTACTACGCCAAAACATGTTCCTTTTATTATCAAATTGTTTCCAATCTTCGACAT
>NW_017259208.1:1409419-1423092 GCF_001594045.1 Atta colombica | reverse complement strand
TTTAATATATATATATATATATATATATATATATATATATATATACACATTAGGTATCGATACTTTCAATTATTCTGCAATCATCGACGGTTTAATGAATTATGTTCGAAATTCTGTTTACTTTATCACGTTTATTATGAAAATTTGCAAGTAAAACCCAATGACATTTCAAGCGCGTCATATATATACGTATGCACAAAGAAACCCTCATATTATATTTTGTTTACAAATTGTCCTAATACTTTAAAGATTACGTATGCATGCCTTCTAAGCATATTGTGATGAAAAAACTATCATCTTATACAATATCAGTCTTATACAACATACACAACAACATAAAAAAATTTTATTATTTTATATTAAAAATTGAAGATTTTTTATTATTGTTGATATAGACTAGCTTTAGAACAATATTTTAAATTTTTAGATAATAAAAAAATATGTAATTTAAAAAAACATCTAAGAAAAAACGTAATTTACATACATACATAATTATATACTCATCTATTTATTATAAAACCAGGGATGAAATTGTAATAATATTTTATGTTCTATAATATTATAATTTAATATACTTTGTTAGAAAATATGACAATGTTTTCGTAAATTTATGTAATCTGTTCTTTATTACTATTTTTTTTCTAGCATTATTTGAAGATAATAAAAATAAAGTAATAAAAAAGGTAATAAAAATTTGGAGCGGATCATATATAAAACTCTAACAAGAAGCTCTTTGATATTCTTATTGCTTTGCTTCCACAGAAATTGCTAGATTCTGCGTATGTAACATGTAGGTGCGCGCGCGCGCGCGTGTGTATGTGTGTGTGTGTGTGTAGGCATATGTATGTGTTAGGATTCAGCGACGCTTACGAAATTTACATACGTATTACAACTGCGTCTATACGATTGCCTGCTACATCCACTGTTTTTAAGTTGTTTCCAAGGAACAACTGCGTCATAACGTTAAACGTTATTAGCTATTTTCGTAGAAGCATAACTTAAATTACGTGTGCACGCCTCGTACGTCGTAAAATATTTACGTGGGTCACACGAACGGAAAATTATTCCGGCGGCATTCCTTAATAATATAAATGTCGTAAGATAATAAACACATCCAATAAATTCGCCGATACAACATTAAGAATTATTTCTTTTAAATTTCTAAGTAGTCTTCCCACACAATCCGTGATTTATTTTTAATTCACTCACGACCTATGAGATAACATGCCTTCATGAAAAGCGAAAAGTCTAAAAGATATGGATTCTACTTTGGAATGATGATTTTGTTACGTTGTATTTTTAATTCATCAATTGCTGTTTATTTGATAAACTGAAACTCAACTTTGTTTTATTTTTCTAAAAGTTTAAATTTCTTCGGAATGAAAAATTCATTATTAATTACATTTCTCTTTTCGTATTTTATATGTATATATAAAACTTTTATACTATGTTGGTTTTTGAAAAAAAAAAAAATCTTTTTGATTTAACTCTCCAAATGAAATATATAACTCACGGTATTGCATAACAATTATATTATTGGGAAATTATAACATTGATATTAAGTAACAACTTTTAGTTGTCATGTCAATTGGAATACAACATTATATTACATTATATTATACATTATATTATATTTACTGAGTCTAAAGTAATTCTTCATTTACATTTCAAAATCTTAGATTCTTGCACGAATTTTTTAACGCGATATCTTTAACGATATTTCTACTGTTTGTTTTCAGAGAGCGATCTGGACCACAAGTTCCAATCTCCAAACCGTTTCCGATTATCCTTCAACCTAAGCAGGATACCTAGCGGCGAGATGTTGCAGGCAGCGGAGTTGAGTTTAACGCGTGTTGCGGTGGCGGATGTCGAAAATGTAAGCGCGGAACATAAACGTGGCCGGATACTGGTGTACGACATAATACGGCCCGGCGTGAAGGGTCATAGCAAGCCGCTATTGCGGCTGATAGACAGCAAGGTGATCGATGCGACGAAGAACGCCACGATTAATCTGGATGTACATCCAGCCGTGGTGAGATGGATAGAGAATCATCAGGATAACCACGGGCTGCTGGTGCACGTGACTGGTGCGCTAGCCCGTACACGAGAACACGTGCGACTGAGACGGGCCGTCGATGAGCACAAGGACGCGTGGGTGGTGAGTCGGCCGATGCTCTATACGTACATGGACGACGGCCGTTATGAGATGGCATCCGCGAATCAGATACTGGACCGACGGGCCAGGCGAGCCACCCTACGGAAGAATCGGCGGAAGGACGGCCGCGAGAATTGCCGGCGGCATCCGCTCTACGTCGACTTCGCGGACGTCGGCTGGAACGATTGGATCGTCGCGCCGCCCGGATACGACGCCTTCTACTGCCACGGTGATTGCCCGTTTCCTCTGGCGGACCATCTGAACTCGACGAATCACGCGATCGTGCAGACCCTCGTTTACTCAACAAAGCCGACAATGGTACCTAAGGCGTGTTGCGTGCCAACCGCGCTCAGCTCGATATCGATGCTTTATCTAGATGAGGAGAATAAAGTAGTGCTGAAAAACTATCAGGACATGGCGGTCCTTGGATGCGGTTGCCGTTAAGACAGCACTATTTTTATTCTATACGATCAACGTAATCATTGGTCGAGCAAGATAAGTTGAAGTATTATCTCACACAGCGCCATGTCTGAAATCGGAACATAAGACGTCTATTTTTTTTATTTTGTACGGATTTCCGACCCAATTAGATGAATTTATCGCACAGGTCGTAGTATTATGCGATAAATTTGTGTATTTGACTTCTTTGGGGAACAGAAATCATACGATGTCGACAGTTAATACCTTTCAAATCGACGTTTGTCTAACGCCAGGCCTTATGCCTTTTTATATCTTAATCAGCCCTGACTTAACAAGAATATCATTTATACACATATTGAAGCGATATTGCTTCTTGAGTGAAGATACGTATTAGTTCTTAATCATTAGATGGAGCGATGTTCTTCTTAAATGTAGGAAAACCACACAGTGTACAGGTGGAATCGAATTTGGATCCACAGATCACGCGAGTCGACCGCCCAGAGCGTAAAGCCACTTCAACTCTCTCCATGAGACGTCTTATGTCCCGATTTTGGACATGCATGTTGTCTGAGATTAGGGGTACGGTCAACGATGTTATAAATATTTTGAAGCAACTAATCTTTGATTAGTCAATTTGTAAAATTCTTTCTTCAAAGCATTTATAAAGACTTGGATCGCACCTTAGGACATGGCGGTCCTGGATCATGGACTGACGTTGAGGCTCTTGACTACATCATACGGTCTCATTTGCTTGCACGCGAGACATATTGGTCAGTAGTCATAATTCTTATTTCAAGATCGTCTTAGTAATGTTTTTGCTAATGTTTCTGTAATTGATTTATAACACCTTGAGACTGTATTTAGACGATCTTAAATATAACAATCGACAATGAATACTGGCCATTTGATGTCGAAATAATGAAATAATGCGAAAAGATGAAGAAATGAAAAAGATAAGGATTATTTAATCTGCCATAGACCGATTCGCAGTTTTGTGTGTGCTCGCTACCATTTTTACTGGATAAAAAAGATGATTTTTGACTTTTTTTTAGGAGACACAGTCGATACAAGTATTTTGTCTTTACCATTCATTGAATGTCGAAAAGGATCAAACGAAATTGATGTTGACTGTATTTTCTGTATAAAGAGAAAACAGTCTTAGAATGAAACAAGTAAAATTATTATAAATTGTATATTCTTAAAGGAAGAAAGGACAGAATTTATCATCAAAAAGAATAGTGTATGATAAATTTAATCTGTTGCTAGACATGATAAACGATAATAAAATAGAGATAAACGCGAATGATATTATATTGCTATTCAGTAACGAGATTGACATTAAAAGCATTCATCGAAGAAAGTTTTTTGTAGAATCATTATTTATATAAAATTGTAAATTGAAGATTACTTTTAAATCGAATATAAAAAGGTCGCTCTTTAAATCTTAAGATTACAAAATCGAAACTATCTTTCTTTTTTCTAAGATTTTATAATGTCTACTATTTATTCATTTTTAATATGTGCAAATTTTCACTCGTTTTCTCATGCGATTATTATATATGTGGAAAATGTGAATATTAACGGGAAGTATCATGAGAGAAAAATTCTAATTCAGAAGAAATTAGATTTGAAATGAAGGGAAATAAATTGTAGATAATTCATTGATTAAAAGATTCATTCATTAGATCTCGATATAGATCAGTTTTAAATAGATCTTATAGCCTTTGACCTCTATCGGAAATGAGACGATTGATGTTAACTTCTTTTTTCCTCAAGTAGAATTTTTTTCTTAAATAGAATCTCTCCATTCTTTTGAGATCGCCGGAACTGAATTATCCCATCATTCTGAAATAACTTGTCGAGCCTCACTTTCGCTCTAATGGTATCTGACCACGTGGTTACATGGTGTATGCAGTGAAAGATAAAAAAAAATTCAATTTACAAGAAGGCAGTTGTCTCAAAATCAGGGTAAAGACTTTTTTTTTTAATAAAACATATTATGTTTTTTCTTAAATATATTTTTAATGCTTCAAATATGCTTTAAATTGTATAAAAGAAATATATCAAAAACATCAATTAAGCATGTTTTTAAATTGTTTAAAACACGTTACTCAAAACGGAGAGCTTCTATTGTGATTAGTGGATCCGTTTGGCATAATATGGATTGATCTGATTGTCTGTCTGTTAAAAAATACAAATTAATCAAGAATAGTTGACCGTTAGCTTCTAATCATCATTAAATTCAACTGCGAATTGTAACAGAAACAAGTGACAATTGTGATAGTTATCGGGTTATTGCCAGAGTTTATTGAGAACGTGACGATAAGAATAGCTACTCGTTTAGCAGGCCCAATTGAAAATGATGATAAGAATAACTTCTATTTAAGAAAGGGATGGCCGAAAAGTACAATTTTGCGAATTAACATCCACCAAATATCGTTCGGATCTTCGTAATGCGGAGGATACAAGCGTGCACGAATGTCTTCGCGTATGACTGTCGCATTCTTCATTTACATTCTTTATCAGTGGTTTTGTATTTTTTGTTTGTGAAATTGTTCTTTGAAACGAATTCTACTGAATCTTTCAGTAGAATACTAATTATAAATCTAATTAATCTAACCGCGCATATTTAATTTTTATTCGATTGTATTAGTATATTCATATCAGGGAATAAAACGTTATTATAAATTATGAGAAGATGTATATTATATATTATATTCGCGTAAAGAAAGAGCTGCCATTGTAATGTTTAATTCAATAGGATCTGCGAAATACACTTCATATATTATTATTTAACAATAATATACATACATATTGATACATGCATTGTCTCAATAAGTACGTGAAGAAAAATACGTTACGATGCAATGTAGACTTCGAATAAAAACATTTCATCGATTAAAATGACTGCTCTTTAAATATTTGTTTTCTTTTGAAATAAATTGGAATTTTATTTACTTTAAACGCGCTCGATTTTATCTATCAAGCTTTCATGATACATTAGTTTTTAAAGAGCGAGATAATACAATTAATTAAATTTAACATATCTCTAAAGGCAAATTATATCGAGTGATAAAAATATGTATAAGCGAGATATGTAACTTTTTATGTACTTGCGCAATCACAAACTCATATAATGCGTTAGATGTCAATTCGATATTCGAAAATGAGATGAACGGTGTGTGTGAAAATAAACGCGATACAAGTATGAAGTGATTAACGTCGGCAAATATTGCACATCACTAACTATAACATATCACACTGCGAGAAACATTGTAACACTTCAGCAAGTGAGCAATGAAATCACGTGTCGGAAATACGCAATTGACTAATGATATTTTCAGCGATGTAGAAATGTCTCTTCTACACGCGATGAATTATCAACGGAGGCAACGTTGACCGTTTTTGTACTGGAAATGTACATGAATGGGTACCTCATCGTGGTCATTGGATCGCATTAACGTTTCCGCAATGTTGTCATAGTGTTTTAAAAAGACTAAAGGGACAGGGCAGCAAATTAGATGCGCAAATCGGCATGTCCGGTTACGCACTAACACGGAGCAACGAAGAGTATGCATTCCGTCTCTTTAGACAGTGAACTTTAGACGAGTGAATGCATACTTATGTAAATCCTGCCGCCGCGAATAGATTGTACCTGCCTAAGGATTACTCTATTTATTTTTTTTTCTTTTCTTTTTGCCAAAAGATTTTGAACACACGTGTATATTTGTACAGAAGTGTTATTGATAAGCGAATGCCATTGTAAAATGTGTAAAATAGATAAGATAAACGAGTCTGTGTAAACATTGTAAATAATATATTGTAAAGTGTCGTGCGATATGTATATTCTTATATATTTTACTATTATCTTCCTAGTTTCACACGATTGTATACAGAGAGTGCGTGTGTAAATATTAAATAAATTTAATACAGCAATAACGAAAATATATATTTTATGCTTTTCCAGATCATATTACAGCAGACATCTTTAACAAATAACAGCACATAATCGAATAATAAGTGCACAAAGTATCTAACTCACACAATTTGTATAATTTGAAAAGTATATTTAATTTGATTTTATTTATCACAGTAATTACAGTTAAAATTGGTGAAAACGACAGCAAAAATTGAATGCACAGTGGCTAATTATTTAAAATACTTTATAACGCAGCGACTATAGCTGTGTTCCGATATACACTGTCAGTATTGAAAATCTACAGTATGCATAATGTGAACTATATAGATTTTCAGAACCAGCAATGTATATCGGAACACGGCTTATGTAGCAATACTATTTATCATCTAAAAAGTACGTTTAATATAAAAAGACACAATATCTCAGAGTGTATCATTGAATAAGAATTGTATCAATCTTATATATATCGTAAAACATCTTTCACGTGATAATTTTTATACAATTTTTTTTAAGTCACACATCGGTGTTTTTCACGAGATTGAAAATCCTGATTCCATATAGATTAAATTATGTGTATGATAAAACTTTTAATTATTCGAATATTTAGCGTATTTTTTGTATAAAAATATTAAGTATTATATGCTTTGTATAAGAAAATTTCGATTTTTTTGTGACAATATTAAAGACTTGTCAACTCTGATTAAGTCCAGGTCCATGAAGTTCTATAAAGCTTTCAAGTGAACGTGGAACGTTACCACGATACGGTAGATCATAAGTCTTAATTGCTTTGGCTGCCATACACGTTAAGGACAATTTGGTCCGAGTACGTAATATTATTTTAGCTACACCTGAAATAGAAATTAAATTGAATTTTGGCCAAATAATCACATGATAACGAAATACGCAAATCAGTAATAAAATTTGCAAATTTACCCGTAGTAACCGCATCGTACGGGGTATGACCTCTATTATTTACAGTATCCATATGTGCTCCAGCTTCAATCAGATCTATTATAATTGAATGTAAGGTCGCAAAATCGCTGAAAAAAATACAATTTTTAAAATGATCAAATCTGTATTGGTATAAAGTTGGGTAATATTAATTTTAAGCATACCTAATTGCTTTACTGTAACCAACAATAATGTGAAGCGGCGTATTTCTTTCGTTATCCATCGCATTTATGTCAGCACCGCAACGAATCAATAATCGTGCTGTAGCTGCACATGGAAATCTGGAAACCGAGTAAATAATTTGTTCAATACTAATCTTGATTGTTAATCCTATTTTAATATGGTATTTAATATGACATACTTGCAGACATCATTAGTATGAAAATCGTCGACAGGAGTTTCAGCATTCACAGCAAGATGTAGTAAAGTCTGCCCATCTTTCAAACATACTTTTAACGCACATAATTTGTGTACTAGATGATGTGCCTGTGTCAAATCTGATTCATCACTGTTTCCATTAAGAGTCATCAGTTTTGTCAGAATCGTTAAAATGTATAGAGTTGTTGTAATATTCGATTCCATCTCTTCCTATGAAGACATTATTTCTAAATATATAGAGATATGTTTTTGTTTGTCACAGTAATATGATATAATCGCATGCACTAATCTAGTCTATTATGTCGACATATTCATAAAAATACTTCATGTAATTTACCTATTATTGTTTTTTGCTAACATAAGCAGAACTATAGCATTAGCTATGCAAGCGAAAAAAACCTTAAATATCGCAGGAAAATATATTGTCGAGTGCAGACATACTAGACATCACTAATGCATACGATTATAGTGTAAAATGTAGTCCATGAATCAAAGTCTCTTTTATTGAACTTACAACACATTGATCGATGTCATCCTTAGAATCCGGATTCTGGATTTTGACCTTGTTTCTATTCAACTCTGTTACGCTTGCTTCCAGAACATTTATCACTTGAGAAATATCTAGATCGACGCCCACGTGTATCATTTGCGAGAAAACTTGCGCAAATCGAAGGAGATCTGTTACAACGGATATATCATTGAGTTGTCGTAATTTCAAAGCGTGCAACCACAAATCTATACATCTATCAAATCTGGCATTATCCGCAAATATAGCGCCTCTGAATACTATAGGATGTGGTAGTTCCGGATTATGGAGGCCTGAAAAACAAATAGTATTAGTTTTTGTAAAAAAGGAAACGCAATCTTATTTTATAATACAAACATGAAACACATATTTACCTAATATTCTCTCCCGAATAGCAAGCGATTCCATATGTATAGCATTGGGATTGAATTTGATACTTTCTAAACTTTCGATTGTTTCGCATTCTTTCCAGTTCTCATATGCTTTCACAGTTGAACCTAGTTGCTTATGTATAATATTTTCAGTATCACTATATCTAGAAACGAGAAAAATACGCAACATAAAATAAAAGTAAATAGTGACTCGGATAAATAGAAATAAATGTTTATTCTTTTACCTTAATTGCATTGCCTTCCATAAATACGTGTATGCCATATTTAGACTATAATTATCTTTATCATTAGCGTATGATGCTCCAAGTAATTCATAAGCATCTATTTTTTCTTCCTTTGTCACTTCTGGCCTTTTTACTAGATATTCAACGACTTCCTCGCGTGTCCGTTCGGCAGCCGTTATTAAAGGCGTCATACCACTCACATTCTTCGTCATTTGCGCTCCATACTTCAACAGCTCGTATACGATAGTATTGTGTCCACATTCAGCAGCAAAATGCAATGCCGTTGCCCCACAATAAGCTTTCTTGTTTGGATCTGCCGCTTTGTCTAATAGAAAATTAACCTGAATCACAGAAAAAAATGGGAAAATTTACGTAACAATAATGCACAATAAACACACGACAAGCAATGGAGTTTTTGTAATAGCATACTCACAATATCCAAGTGTCCTTTGTACGATGCTATCATGAGGCAAGTATTGTTAAACATATTGGGAATATTTATATCTGCTTGATGATTGATCAAATATTTAACAATGTCTAAACGTCCATTAAAGCATGCTGCTCGAAGCGGGGTAGAATTAGTCTTCGTTGTATGGTTGACATTTGCTCCTGCCTTCACGAGAGTTTTAAGAACGTTTAAGTGTCCTGCTCCTAAAATCAACATAAGTTATTAGCACTACAAATTTATTACAATATTCTGTTTACATATATTATTCTTTTAATATACCTGCTGCAGCCCAAAGCGCAGTAGCTCCTTCGATAACGTATCCATTGAATTTCACCGTTCCTTCCTGTTCTAAATCAGGTTTAAACTTGTCAAGCAACATTCTGACTACTTTGTTATGTCCATAACGCGCGGCAACTATTAAAGGTGTACACCTCTGTCCATCATCTTCTAGAACTTTCTATAAATATAAATTCAAATACAAATCTAAATATTGGTTGCGTTCAGCAGAAAAAACAGCTTTGCAATTGTTACTTAAATATAATTGATTTATACATTTAGATCCAGTGAAGAACTAAGAGCAAGACCAATCAGTTAAAAAATTTTACAATTACAATTGCAAAGCTGCTTTTTCTCTTGAACGCAACCATTGTTATATAAATATAATTGCACTTTTTTAAAATCCCGATTAGTTATAAGCAAACTACTTTTTATTATTTAATAAATTGATTATTTAATAAGAAAAAATTAAATATGTTATATGTTTAAATTAAAAAATAAAAATTTGAGAAATTACATAATATTTTATACATAATTTGCATAAAGATTTATAAAATTAATAATACTATAACAATAATGTTTGTAATATAAAAAGAATTTAAAATCTTATAACCTATATTACAAATAACATCTACATAGTTTTCTTTGCATATGCACATATCTAAATAAGTGTTGCAAGTTGTCCTGAATAATTCTTTGTGGGTATCATGACACAGATGCATTTTATATTTATATAAGAACAATTTAGTCTGAAAATTTTAATTATGTATATGTTGATTAGTAAACATATGGACTTAATATTTTTTTCAATTTAAGTATAGATAATATACAATTCAATGTTCATCATATTGCAATAAATAAAACTATTTTATAAAAAAGAATTAAATTAATTAAATAAAAATATATTAAACCACAGGTAGTTCAATTAAAAAACCTGTTGATAAAATGTTATTCGTAAAGAATTTACATTAATTATATGTCTGACTGAAGTGTTTAATAAGTACACATATACATTGTTAATACATGTATATGGATGTCCTCAATTTGATGACATAAATCAATACAAGTATTCGTTTTTGTTACTCATGGAATTGCAAAAAGCAGAAATTAATGTTTGTGTTACTACTGTCCATTTTCAATGTAGATTAATTTTAATCTTGATACAATTTATGTTTCATCTTTTTAATTCTTAAAAAAAATTGGAAAAAAATAAGAGTAAGTTAATTTGGAATTAAAATTAATCTACAATGATGGAAGTAGGCATAAATGAAAGTACTCTATATTTGCTAACAATAGTGAACACATTTTTCATTTTTTCTTTCCCTACAATCTTAAATTATTGTATATATCTATTAATAAGTAAATAAAATCAATGAATTTTATGCTTTTAATGTAACATATGCATAAAAATGCCTTATTTTAAAATGCCTTATATCATTTCTTTCTTTTTATGTAAGAAATGGAATAGTTCATAATTCAAATATTAATTGAATAAAAAACAGCAAATGATTATATACAGGATGATTCGTTTTAACAGATAATTATTTCGAAAATATTTAATTCTATCAAAAGATATGCTAAATAAAAGTTGTATATATATATATATAAAAGGAGACAATAAGTCCCTCTCTACATTATACTTTTATTTGGTAAAAAAATATGTATATTTTTCAAATATTTACCTCTATTACAATTAAAATAAAACATTCTGTAAATAATAATTTATTGTTTTTAATAATATTTATTGCAATTGCAATTTTATAACAGGAGATAATAGGACAAAGGTCATATTGTTTTCACGATTAATCAAATGTTTTTCAACATTTATTAGAATGAACAACTGATTGGACAGTGTGATTTCGCGAGTGATGAAAAGTGAAAAGTGACGCAACAAAATACTACGATTTACCTGGTTAATCAAACAATCGACTTCGACATCAGACTTGTCGTTCAGCAGGGTATAAAGAGCGATCGCCATTCCGTCCCTTGCCGAATAATAAATTCGTTTGACCAGCGACTGCTGGGGCTCGTCGATTATCTCGCAGGTAGTGTCCATCCTCGTGAATGGCTCGTGCCCGAGCAATGTTCAGGCGGTTCAGGAAAAGAATCAGCTGAGTCCACTCAGAGACGTGGTAACCTCAAAACTCATGTTCCTCGCTCATCAGCGCGCGGAAAATACATCGCACGTTATCGTCGTCACTGCCGCAGTGTCGCCATCGCCACCGCCGTCGTCGTCGTCGCGATCTATTTTAAGATTGTGTTGCACGCAAAAATATAGCGATTTCGAATGCAAAAATAAACCGCGACAAAGCGGTTTTTACGCGGCGTCGCGAGCCCCTTTGTGACTTTGTCGCTACGACGTCAAACGTTGATATGCCATGAGGTCCCCGTTCGCCTTCGCAATCGTGTCACTCGTTTGAAAGTACAGCAGTTCGCTGAACAAATCCGAATCATTTACTATTCGTCGCGATTGTTTACTTACGGGAACTTGCGGAAACACTTGCTCCACTTGTAAGCTTCCGATCATCAATGGATCCGACTATCCGAATGTGCATTGGACATGTCACAGTATCGTGACGTCGCCAATTGCGATCGATGACAATCACGGAAAAGGTGTTGGATTGGGCTTTTTGATGTAATTGACGTGAATCGACCAATAACGACGCAACGTTTGTTCTCACCAGTGGAACTTGCGATGAAAATTTGCGCAAATTGCGATTTTCCGCAATATGAATTATGAAGTGATATTTATAAAATCTTGGAATCAATTATGTATCTTGAAAATTACAAGAGCAAATTTCTATTTTTAATTTTAATCTCAACTTATTCAACTTATTCTTTATTTTTTTTTTGATCTACTAAAAAAAGACAGAGTTATTAATTTTAATCCAAGATTAAAATTAAATTACATTGGTAGAAATAAGTATATTAGTAGGGCATAAGTGACGATCAATGAAATTATAAATGTTTATGAAATTATAAATGAATTGGTATTTTATTTTTGGCTCCTTATTTCACAAGATATATAATCAACTTCTTGATTTTATATACATTTATTAATTCTTCGCAGACATAAAGTTTTTAAAGATATCATCGATACTTTGATTGTGAATTCTAGTGAATATATTTAAATCTGTACAAATAAAATACAATCCGATTTTTACGATAGTAAACATTTATTGTTTAATTAAATTCTTTGACAAATATATCAGATTTTGCTCAGATTTATAATCAATATTGCTAAGATGAAAGAATTAAAATTC
Source organism: Atta colombica (assembly GCF_001594045.1). Classification (NCBI taxonomy): domain Eukaryota; kingdom Metazoa; phylum Arthropoda; class Insecta; order Hymenoptera; family Formicidae; genus Atta; species Atta colombica. The sequence goes on along the minus strand of NW_017259208.1, from coordinate 1,410,140 downwards.
CATGTTGCTGGATGGTTAAAATCATCTCAAACATATGTATATAATATTCGATATGTTACATAATTATCTAAATTGATGCTACATTTCTTTGTCTAGATGGAATCTGAAAATCGTCTCAAAACAGATTTATAAGATGATATTGGATGAAAACTTGGATTTTATGAATACTGCTTCTTCTAAATTTTACCTCGACAAAAGAAAATGAGAAACGATGCAGTAGACGATATTATAACCGATATACATATATTTATATGCGAACTTGTTGCATATCTCGCGTAAATGCGCAGATATCGTGACTCGTAAAATTTTATCCGCAATGTATGAGAGGGAGAGATTCTTTATAAAAATATTTTTTTCATTGAAGTTTCAATGATAGGATAACTCCATCTACGTTAGAAATCAAATCAAAAACTTTCAAACTTCGAAATTTATTTGTATAGAATTTTTATGAACTTTCATACATTAATAAACTCTATAAATATAAATTATCGTAACATAAATTAATATTAATATATATTCAAATCTACTGCGATTCACAAAACTTATTTTCTATTTGGTACTTGTCACATTATAATTAAATTACAATCATTTTAAGTCGATCTTTTATATATTCTATTTTCAGACATGAGAAATTAATCTCTGTATACATAATACTTCTGTAATACTTCTGTCGCTATACTTTTCATTCTGGATGCACACATATGTAGACAGTTGCAAACAT
>NW_017259208.1:1391197-1409319 GCF_001594045.1 Atta colombica | reverse complement strand
TTATATATAACTATAAATAGTATATATTCATTTATTATAAAAATGTATATTTTCTCTTTTTACTTCTCTTATCTATACATATATCTTGTACTCTTCCACACGAGATGATAAATTATTAAATACGGGCAACTGTCACAGACGCGATTCAATTTAAGGGCACGTTCACACCTTGACAGAAAAATAGAAAGCAGAAAAGAATAGAAAGCAACAGTTGGTTTTGTGCTATGTCGCTATGTTAACGACTCAAAAAGTTACAATTTTAAACAAATGAAGCCTTTTTACTAAGCTATCATGAAGTCTATGAAGGATCATAGTATTATGTAATAAAAGAGGATCCAGAGATCCACAACCTCCTCGGAGAGCAGAAGCTTCGTTTGTTCAAAATTGTAACTTGTGTATTCTTGAGTCCTATCGTCAACACAGCAATTTAGCATGAGTTCTGATTGACTGCTGCTTTCCTGCTTTTCTGTTAAGGTGTGAACATGCTCTAACTATTAAATAGACAAGAATGCCGTTTTCTCGTCGATAACCACTTGGTATAATCATAGTACAGCTTGGTACGCGCATTGAGAGTTTAAATCTATTTGAGATTATTCTTGTCAATTGTCGCGAACGTCGTTCATACGTGCTTGGAGTGTTTGCGCAAAACATATACGTGAGAAATATCATGGGATAGAGATAAATAGGCAAGGAGATGGGAAAGGACTATTACAAGATACTTGGCATAGCCAAAGGAGAGAGCAACGAAGAGATAAAAAAGGCATATAGAAAGTTAGCCTTATGATATCATCTTGACAAAAACAGAAGCCCCGGAAACAGAAGCTGAGGGAAAATTCAAGGAAATAACCGAGATGTATAAAGTGTTATCGGAAAGAAAGTTAATGATAAATTCGGCGAGGAGGGTCTGAAAGATGGTGCTTCGGCTAGCGGAGGCGGAGGAGGCCATGTATATCTTCCGCGGCGATCCCAGGGCGATGTTTGCTCAATTCTTCGATTCAACCAGCCCTTTTCACAATTTGTTCAAGTTCGCTGGTAATCGTGGAGGATTCGCATTCCACGACGACGACGACATAGACATCGACATGGATTCCTTCGGACTTGGCACGGGATCATGTGCGACAAAGCGGCGCATTTCGGTCGCATTCGTTTAATTTTGCGAGCCCGAATACTAAAGGAGGGCAAAGATCGTGCCCAAGAATCGCGACCATTGCATTCCTTGCCCGACATCAAGATGAGACGAGAAAATGCCCTGCGTTCGTGATCTCTTCAGCCAAAGACGGTGCTTCGCACGAAACGTGACAACTGGTAGCATCATTATCATGACACGTATAAATTCTTTCATGCGCGCAATTGCGCGTATTTGCGCGAGACTAAATTCGATCCTAATATCTGCAATAAGTCACTCTCTAATCTTTTACACTAATGAGATTCATTAATGGCAAACGCAACAAAGAGATATGCATTTTGGGCGATTTGGGGAGCATGCAGGGAGCACGCTGAATTCCACTTTTTATTTAATTTTATCTGATAAATCTGAAAATCATAGTTAAAATATTCTTAGCTTAATATTTTTATAGAACACATTGTTAGCATCTAAGTCTTATTTAGCATCTAAAGACATTACTTAAAACAATCTTGAAATAAAAATGGATCATTTATATATATATATTTAAAACTATATTTAAAACGATCTTAAATATAAAAAAAAAAGATTATGAATATTGGCTTTAATATTTGGGAAAAGGGGCATATTTTAAAGAAAAATATAATGATTGCTTTTATCATTTTGTTGAGTCATATCAGTGAATTTCTTTCTTTCAATCCATTTTTATTAAAAACAGATAGCTTTAATTATTTTTATCAATATTTGAAAACAAATCTTTCTTTTAAAAGATGCGCTTGCGAAACGAACTCTCTATCTAAAATCAAAATTTATTAAATAACCAATTTATTTTCTTTAGTGTTAAAAGCCACAATTTTAATAAGAAACAGATTAAGAGAAATTTGCTAACATAATGATAAAATTCAACTGTTGTTTTTTCTGTTTAAAATATATCTTAAATTTTTTCAGAATTATTTTGACTATATTTTTGGATCAATAAGTAAAATTGAATATAAAAAAAATGAAATCAATAATTCTTATTCCCCAAATCACCCGAAATGCATACCTTTTCATATCACATTGTAATACAAATTCTGACATTGCAACACACGTACATATTGTTACTACACAATCATTTTAGAGATGATTTCTAAGATTTAAGAGATGAACTTCTAATATTCTTGAATATCCATTATATCAAGTTTCCAAGCATTCATTAAATATTTTATTATTTTTTTATATAAAAAGTTATTATTACATATAAATATATAAATATATATATATCATATATATATATTTATATCATATATAGTGCGTTAAAAAAGTATTACTTTTTAAAGAGAAAGATTTCAGAAACTATAAGTATCATATCACACATTAACTAGATCTTTCATCATATTTTATATTTTTCTCTGAACGTAATTTTTTTGTATTTTCTTTTCTTTGTTGAGGCATGATATTTGAAATTTCAAGAACATTTTTTTTTTATTTAGAGAAGAATTTCTTTTTTTTTAATATAAATATTTTGATGTGACAGAATAAAACTGTCAATATTAATAAATATTATCTGTATATTTACAAAGTCATTTGGATATTCAAGGAATATTTGAGAATACGTGAATATACTGTATGGAATATTTTCTTCACACAAAAATTTGTATGTAAAAATATTCCATACATCTCTGTATATATCTGTGTTAATAATTTATAATTCGTCGATTTTTCTAAAATCATTTGGCATCCTATTGATATATATTTTTCGCACGTCTTCGTGCATTACGGGAATAAACTCGTTGAAAATACCAATCCGAATCGTTAGGTTGATTCACACGTCTTCGTGCATTTCTACGGGAATAAACTCGTCGAAAATACCAATCCGAATCGTCAAGTTGTCGATGCTTGCTATACTTATAAGATCTGCACAAAATAGCATTACTTTTTAAAAATAATAATTATTTATAATAAGTGCATTAAGTTATTTGAATTCATAATAGATTGCAATATTATATAAATTGTATTTTGTTGGAAATTAGTACCTTTCCTTATTATTCCTTTCATTTGTATTTATATAGTGTTGATTATCTTGTTTCATTGTGCAACTATCAAACGAAGAATGTTTAGACATATGATAATTAACTGTATGCTCCGATATGTGATTCTTTATTTTATTTTGAGAGGGTATATACTTTTTTTCATAATTTGCTTTATCATTAATGACATTTTTGGTGAGGCCATTTGATTTAAAATATTCTTTTTTCTTTGGTCTGTTTGTTTCTTTGGCAGGCAAAATTTTTACAGAATTTTCGTGATCCATTACAGTTTTCTTGCTATCATATTTATATTTATAATTCTTTGTTTTATACTGAAACAAATTTATTATTTATCATATGAAATTTTTTATATTATACAATTTTTAAATATATTTACTATTTTATACATATACTATTTATTCATTTACAATTCAAAAAATTATGAGAAATTTTATACAACAGGTTTACAACTTACAGTCGGTACGGTGTCAAATATGCTCATATTAATATTAAATTCTGAACAATAGTTAGTGGAAAGTGGACATGTATCTTTCAGTTGCGCTAAAATAATATCAAAACTATTATCTGATCGTAAGTCATCATTCTTTCCTTCGCAATACTCAACTGATTCTTTAATATCTTCTTCATTATCCTCAATCAGTTGTTTTAAGAATTCATTATCGTATAGTATATTTTTCAAATGGTATAATTTCTTTTTCAATTGATGTCTTAATTTATTCATATTTTCTATTACCTTAGAGATAAGTAACTGAGAAGTGTTACGTATCTCATTTCTGGCATTTCGCAAAAATCTGTTATATAATAAAGTAGTTTATAATTACACGGCAATTTATAATAAACAAATTATATGTTATTATTTATAGTATATACTTACTTCATAGTACTAAATTTGTCTGTATTTTGTCTTTTCTTCTTTTTATTTTTCAAAGCGTCTTCTTTATCATTATCATGAATTTTATGAGTATACTTTTTATCATATTTTGTGTTTAATACTGTATTATCGGTTTTTATATGCTCTTTTACATTTTTTGTCTTTGTATTTTCTTTTGTAGTCGTTTCGCTAACCAAATTTTTTGATATATAGTTTGAGAAACAAAATTTATCATGATCTTTAAACAACTCATTATTCTCGGTCAATTGTTTTAAAAGTTTATCATCAGATAGTTTACTTTTCAAATGACACAATGTTTTACTCAATCTATGTCTCTCTTTAGCATATTTATTATATACTTTTAATATTACTTTGCTCACTTTTTTTATTAAATTAGTGAGAAGTGATTTAGAAGCAATTTGCATTCTATCACTGTTGTGCTGCAAATAGCTGCAAATAATAATAACTTAAATATACAATAATAATTTACTATTTAGATATTAAATATCGATTTATTACTGATACTTACTCTAAGATAATAGGATCAAATACAACTTGCGTGTTGTTCACAAGTAATGTCAATGTATCATAAAATGTTTTTGTATTATTTACAATATCCAATGTCTTATTAATGTCATTTTTCAAAGAATTATTATCATCGTAAATAAATGTCAGGGATGACAATACATGTAGAGAATTTTGAAGTTGATCCAACGGATATGAAGTAGAATTGAAAAATTCCTTAGTAATTGTGATAGGTTTACTACTTGTTTTATTAGAAGAATCAGTAATTTCGATAAATTGTGTTAAAATTTGTTCTGTAATTTTTACATCTGTTGGCATATGTGCTTTAATTTCATTTAACATAGTTTTCACTAAAAGTAAAAATTATGATGTAAATGAAGTGAATCTACAATAGATGTTGGACCTTTTAAAATATTTTGTTTATCTTTACCATCTGTTAATTCCTTGCAAGTATTAACAATGTTATGACTTGCAGTCTTAAGGCTTTCAACATCAATTCCATTCGAGACTGGACAGGTTTTAAAAATTGTGAAAAAGTAACTAAGAGTCACACCGACAATTATACCGAATACATAAGCAATGAGAGTGTTCCATATATCTTTCTATAATAAAAAAGAGATTTATACTTTATTATCTAAAAAAAACATTAAAGATATTTGGAATATAATCTTATTATATTCCATTGTTAGATAATGCAAGAATACTTATGCAAGAAGCTTTAACTAAATATAATTACTACAATACCTGTTTATTTGTTTGTACTTCCAGTATTTGTAGAGACTTGCATGGCCTACGATTAAATTGACAAATTTGGAGATTTGTATTAACAACATCTGTGTCACTTTCCGTTATAATTGATATACCATCGGATATATCTTCTGATTCTGTATTTATACAAGATACTTTACTATCATTATCTTTCATTTGTGCAATCTCATTATCTGAATCCTTCAAAAATAGAAAAAGTTAAGCATCTTGTTGATTCAGTTCGGTTTTAACATTACTTGTGTCTATATACTCAAATTTTAATTACATCATATTTATCATTACATCATATCACTTTATATAATATAATTACTCACCTTTTGTGTCTCTGATGATTGAAAATTGTTACCATTATTACTATGATCGATAATCCAACTTAATTTTATCCAATCGTCCTCATTTTCATCCACTTCTACATCAACATTTATGTTATCGAGACATATTTCGTTAATATTTACGTCATCCATCGTCTGTCTTGTAAAACAAAGATTTTTATAGTTCTTTTTGAAGATTTATTAAACACTGTGAACCGAAATCCGAAAGTTCTTCAACTGAGTCACGGCAGAAAATATATTTTACTGAATATGTGCCAAATAGCCAAATTTCAAGCACAGATCTTAGGCTATATTTCAACGATCTATCTCTATAATTTATATATTCTATATATTCCACGATGCTATCCAGATTTCGTTTATGCAACACAAGTCACCTTTGTCCTTTGCAGTTTATATATATCAAGAATAATTTTGATTAAGAAATTATTAAGCTGATTTGACATTCCCAGTAGAAGACAGCAAACAATAAATAGTTGCTTTCAGTCGTGTTCAGAATAATCGCTGAGAATCAGTCAAATATGATTGGTTCTTACCCGTAGATCCAACTAGCTAGATTGACGCAAGACGCAATATACATTTAACAATCTTTTAATTTAATCTGATAAATATGAAATAAGACAAAAATAGCATTGACAAGAAATAGTCATCGAGTTATTTATATATATATATTATACGTTGTATAAGTGTTTATGTAAATATTCAGAGAAATTTTAGTAATATATATAAATGATTCAAGATTTAAATTATCAAAATAATTATCAGATTGTATTTCTAAGAAATTGATTAAATTAAAATTTCGAAAATTCTAATTAAAGTGATTAAAGTGTGATTAATTTTGGCTCAATTTTTAATTTTGCAGATTTAAACTATTTGATATAAATATATAAGATATATAAGAAAATGCTTTGCTTTAGAATACACGTCATTTATCTCAAAAATCACACTTGCGCATTCATTATTGGTCAACACGGACAAATGAAAACCTGATTGTCCCACCATATATATGCGTCAGCCAATGAACGCGCCAATTATTTCGCGATTAATCAATTCACATATTCACAACTTTGACGATTTTTTATTGAAAAAATTCCAATTATTAATATACTCTAATTATTCAAGTCTTTTGTATAAATAATATTCATAGAGATCGCTCAAATTTCAATAATTTTATTTGATATATAACTTCTAAATTTTTCTAACAGTAATAGTTGATCGTATATTGTACTTTGGCTAAGATTTACGTGTTATAATATTCCGAATGTATTCCGAATGTATTTCCGATGTATTCCGAAAAAAATCTCAGCTCTTTTAATTGCGTTGAAATAATAAATATATTTTTTGTACATTTGTTTTACTTGAAATGCAAAGGCTACAAAGAACAAATGTTCAAATCAAAAAAACTCATGCGATTGGTAGCCTTAGGAAATTTACAAAATTTTTACATCTGAAGGATAATTTTTTACGTCACATGAATCACATCTGTTGCATTAAAATGTGCTGCATAACGTCAAATAAAAAATTAAATGACTAGGAATAGATTTATTTTTTGCAATTGGACTTTTCGATTTATCTTTTTTCTTTTTCTCTCTAAATATCTAATCATATATCTATTTCATTTTAAGTGCAGAAAGTATAATATAGTGTAGTTACAAAGAACAGATCTATCATGGGTAGTTTTTATCGTCAGATTTTGTACTGAATTTACAAAACAGTGAATGAAATTGCAAACATATCGGCAAAGAATTACTGTATTACTGTGTGCTTCGCAACAACTGAAACTAAGTACTGTATGTATTTTCTGCGAGTTACTATAATTATAATCTAAAATAGAAAAAAAAGAATTTGAGGTAAAAACATGGAGGAATATTATTTTATTATACAGAAATAAAAACTCTAGAAAACGTGAAGGAGAAGACTATCGGAATGATTGAGCACAATTTTCCATCTTTGAAAAATGACCGGATACTTAAGGCAGCACGTGGGGAGCCGGTTGACAGAATTCCAGTTTGGGTTATGAGACAAGCGGGAAGATATCTTCCCGAGTTTCAAGAAGTCAGAGCTCAGCACGATTTTTTCACAGTTTGTCAAACTCCTGAATTAGCATGTCAAGTGACTTTACAGCCGATAGAACGTTTCGATCTGGATGCCAGTATAATATTCTCAGATATCCTAGTGATCCCTCAGGCGATGGGCCTAAAAGTTGAGATGGCACCAGGAGTAGTAAGCACTTTTTCAATTATTTATTTTCACATAACAATCAAGTGATTCATTAATGTACTTCATGTTCATTATTGCCTCTTTATTCTATGTAAATAAGAAGTATCTGTTAGGGTCCAGTTTTACCTCGGCCTTTAGTTGATCCCAATGATTTATCACGACTCATACAACCAAATGTGAATGAAGCTCTGAAGTATGTTGGAGATGCTATAACATTAACTCGACACAAGTTGAATGGCAGAGTGCCATTGATAGGATTTACTGGAGCTCCTGTAAGTATTTTAGTATTATCCAAAAAAAAATTTAAAGTATGAACGTACTAAAAATTTCTTTGATACAAAGATAATTATTTTTTTGTATCCCAAGGAGGACAAGAAAATCAAAATGATGTCAATATGACATTAAATTGACATTATTTTCTTGTTCTCCTTGAGATATTAATGTATTTATATATTACATGTTAATATAAAATAGTTAATTTGTTTCATATACAGTGGACTCTGATGGGTTACATGATTCAAGGAGGAGGCAGTTCTACAATGGCAAAGGCGAGATCCTGGTTATATAAGTATCCAGAAGATACTCATAAATTGTTACAGATGATTACAGATGTTATTGTGGATTACTTAGTAATGCAAGTGAAAGCTGGTGCTCAGGTATATAATTAAACGTATAATTTTTTCTTTTGTAAGGAAGAACTCTTATATATTAATATATTATGTATATATGCAATATATAATGACATAATTCAAAAGAAATAACTGTTATATCCTTTTTTCAAGTTACTTCAAGTTTTTGAAAGCAATGGAAATTATTTGGATGATGCATTATTTACAAATTATTCTTTTAAATATCTCAAACAAATTAGCGAACGTGTACGAAAGCAACTGAAAGAAGCAAATATTCCAGAAGTGCCTATGGTAAAATGTTTTTCATAACTATTTCTAACCAGCAAATTACTTTAAAAATTAAAATAGATAAATTATATATAAATATTAAACGTATATCTAGATTGCTTTTCCAAAAGGCGCAACTATGAATTCTTTAAAAATTCTTGCGATGGATCAAAGTTATGAAGTTATAGGTCTTGATTGGACTGTAGATCCTATAGAAGCCAGAAAACAGCTTGGTGCTAATGTTACATTACAAGGGAATATGGATCCTTGTGCAATGTATTCTTCACAGGTATGTTATCTCTTTTTAAAAAATTATAATTTCAATTTTAAATATAATTATTTGATATTGACTTTTATACAAAATTATTACTGAAAAATAAAGTAAGTTAGATTAGTAACGGTATTACTACTAATCATTGATTGAGAAATATTCACAAATATTATAAAGATATTGAATTTATCGTCTTTAGGATGAAATCATTGCTCGTGCACAAAAAATGGTGTCAAATTTTGGTAAAACTCGATATATTGGTAATTTGGGACATGGCATTTTACCGGATACTCCGATTTCATCCATGGAGGCTTTTATTAAAGGAATGCACTCTGCATAAGTATATGTTTTATAATCAAAACATTATATATAGTTTATAATCAAAGCATTTACTATGCAATTGTTATAAACAATTACAATTATTGTTATTAAATACATAGCATTGTTTTATCTTTTTCTTTTAATAATTGTATATTCTTTTAATAATTGTAAAATTTTATTATGATATCTCTAATGTCAAAAGTATTTTTTGAATATCGATTTTCAATAAAGGGAAATCTTGGTTTGTTCGTTCCATTACATGTTTTAAATAATCACGAAGAATCTGTTCCTTTTGGAATTCTTCACTTAATGTAGCTTCACTCTTGAAAAGCATTTTGTATCGGCCACTTTTAATGTCTTGTAGCATTTTAGCTTTTCGTTGCTTAAAAATTAATGCCTGCAAATTCTGCATGTAACAGAAGATTTTTTTTTAGTTATGATAACATTAATGTTAAACAAATAGTAATTTTGAATCTTATGAAATTAAGAGGAATTATTAATTATTCATATTACATACACGATATTTAACAGCTTCTATTTGTGTAATTCCTTGATCCAAATTTGGGATGTCATTTTGCATCACTTTCAATGCTGTTTGCGATTCGTCGCATTTGTCTACTGCATCCTTTATTTGATTTTCCAGCTCCAATATTCTATTTTCAATCTTTTTTGTATCCTATAATAAACACTTCATTAGAGAAGTTACATCAATTAAGCTACTTAATGTAATTAAATATAGTAATATAAAACTATATTTAATGTAAGTAGGATTTACCTTCACGATTTGTTTTATTTTTAACTTTTGATCAGCAAGACGTTTACGAAATATAACTTTCTGATTATGTTGTCCTTTAGGATCTCTTTTAAGTTTGCTCATAACTTTATCTAATATAATATCTCTTCGTGCAATACAAAATTCCATATCATGGATCAATTTTTCTTGTACCCTACGCAAATGTAAGAGGCGCATTTCCATTTTATGAATTTCACTTTTCATCACTGTGATATCGCCACCATCACTATGATCATCTTTCAATTTCTTCATCGCTTCTTGCATTAATTTCACCTAAAAGCATAAATTAAAAATTATGTGATACTTTTCTTGATATAAATAAAAATATATAATATTTGATTTTTAAAATATTACTTTCTTCTCCCATGATAAGCTTTCTTGTTGCACTGCATCTAGATTATCCTTTAAAAGTGCTTTCTCTTCATATAACTGCTTTAAATCGTTTTGCATCTTTATTAGATTTAATTCTGCATCTTCGAGAGCTTGTATCCCTTCCATTTTTTTAATAAAATTTTTGTCTTCTAATTCCTCTTTCAGTCCTTTTTGAATGACTAATTGTGAATTTATTTGTACTATTCTTTGTTGCAGAAGATTTAATGTTCTCTCCATGTTCGAATCTTCTTTATCAAGCATGTTCAAAGCATGCTCTAGTTTCAAATTTTTTTGCTCCATAATCATAATTTCTTTATTAAAAAGATTATGTTCTTGCAATTGTAAATCTTTCTGTTGACTCAGTGTAATCATATATCCTTCTTGGCGAATCCATAATTGTTGTGCTTTCTGATCATTTTGCTGAATTTCTTCTATATTCTTTTCCAAGGTTATTATTTTCATATCAAGAGGATTAACTTCTCTATTTTCTCTATGCGATAATATCTGTAAGAAAGAATAATGATGTAAAATATTCGCGTAGAATTTTTGTTAATGTTCTTACCTCTTCAATAATTTTGTTCACATTGACAATTTTTCTTTGTTCCTTCTCGATTGCTGTGTCATGCTTCTTGATTTCTTTCTGAATCTCATCTATCTCTTTCTCTTTTTTATTATTATTTTGCAAGAGTTCCTCGAAGTCCGTCTTCTCATAAGTTATGTTTGAATTAAGTTGTTCCAATTCCAATAATTTTTTGCTACATGAATTTTCTGTTTCTGCTAATAACAATTCTTGTTCTTGTACTGACTCTTTAGAATCTAATAATAATTTATTCAAATATTGCGCCGCTTTGTTATGCGCAACTTTTTCTTCTAGTTTGCTATATATATTTTTTTCTAACTCATTTTGCTTATTTAGATATTTTGTAAATTTTTTATCTATTTCTTCCTCTTCATGTAACAAATATTGCCATTCCTAAAATACAAGACTATTATAAATGATATATAATCGTGTAAAAATAAAATTTTTTAGAGATATATTTTAATTAGTAATTTAATTTTAAAACAATGTTTTATGTTTTTTTTTTTTTTCAATAAGTATACATTAATATTCTAAATACATTTTGAGCTAAATCAAATTCATGTTGCTCCTGTTCACTAAATTTTGCTATTTTTACTAATTCAGATTCCAAATTATTAAGTTTATCATTTCCGGTTTCCACCAATTTTATATTATTCAGAATATTGTCTTCTATTCGTGTATGCAATGAGGTCAGATTTTCATTGTTCTCTGTTTCTTTACAAGTTTCTTTCTTTAACTTATCTACTTCCGTTTGTAACGTATTAAAAGATTCACGTATTTTCCTGAAACAATTCATTGTTACAGTCTTTCATAATGAGGAAACTTTATCAAGACAGTTATTTCTTCCTATTAAAGTCATAGATATGATTTAATTACGATTCTATTATATTAACTTATTTTATCTCCCATTACAATTTTATTCACTCAAATCCTTAAAGATTATCGAGAGATTACGTACTCACGCTCTGTATTTAGTTGCTCATAAACTTTATTCCGATTAGTAATATTCAGCACAACAGAATTCCAAGTGTTGCATAAATTCGTATGCTGCTTATGCAACGTTTCTAGATCAATATTAACATCAGTAATCATCTGATTTATTTGAATTTTTTCTTTATTTTTTAACTGCAGTTGCGTGTCTAAATTGGTTATCTCGTTTTTAATTTTCCAAACTTCTTCCATGAGTTTATATATTATGCAATCTTTCTGCTGTTTTTGAGCAATTAGATCTCGTTGAATTATCTTATCTTTTTTTGATACTTGTTTAGAAATAATCAAGCTATTTTCAAGCTCTGTTTGCAATTTTGAGAATTGTGCTTGCAAATCAGTAATCTGTTCTAATTCGTGCATGAGATTCTCTTCTTTCCTTTTCTCTTCCAATAATTTAATATGGGTATTTTTGTGAACCTCTTTGGCATTTTTTACGTGTGTATCTTTCTCTTCGCGCTGCAAAATTACATTTGCTATCATGCTTTGATACTTTTCAATTGTCTTTTGTTGTTGCGCTATTTCCTGTTGAGCATAATACAGTTGTAAACCTTCTGTTTCACGTTCCTTCTCTAGAACTTTTATATTAGCCTCCTGAAATATTTGCAATGAATATTTAATAAGAATAACATTTTTTTTGTGTTTCTTTTTATTTATCAGACAAATCCTTTAAGTCTAAAAAAATAAGGATTCAGGTACTTACAAGCTCTAATATTTCACTATTTAATTTATTGTCGATACGAATAAGATGTTCTCGTAGAGCATTTTGGAATTTTGTCATCAAAGGATCATCTGGATCCATAACATCTGGTACATTTAAAGACTTTGTATCTATCCAAAACTTTCTTGTGACTTGACTCTCTGGCGGTTCCATATTATTAGCAGTATCAGGAGAAGGATCAGAAGTGCTATTTGCAATCAAGGTAGTCATTGTGGAATGTCGTATCGCACAATTCTTTATAAAGAGCTTCTATCCTAATCATATATATAGAAACAGCTTTAGACTTATCAGATTGTTGTTGATTCACATCAAATTCGTAGTCAAGGGAGTATATGACATATCATTGTGATGGTATACAATCAATATTTTCTTATTTGAACTTGTTTTAATACAGTTTGGCTTGTTTAAATTAAAAACATTGCATAATAAATTTCATATATGTGTGTGAGACATCAAGAATCATCATTTATGAAGAAAAGGGATAACATACATCATATATCTTTTAATTTTTATTCAAATAAACTCAGTTTTTGAACATATTAAGATACGTAATAATAATTATATTAAGATAAAATAGTAAAAACTATATTAAAATAATAAATATATAAAATAATTTGTTTGATAAAATATTTTACAAATTCATAAAATATTAGTTCCCGCAAGATAATTTTATTTTATTTATCGATAGTTGATAATTAAACTTCCAATAATCTCTTTCCACAATATGTGATGTAAGAACATGAATTATTGAAAATTATAATTTATAACATATCGGAAAGATTTTGTAAATATATCAGTAAAAAAGAGAGGTATTAAATGATCTTACGTGACTTAATAGAGCCGCTCGAGACAGATCGGTATGGATCAAAAGAAATTCGAATTACGTGGTTAACAGATAGAGCATTGTCGGCGCTGTCACCGTCATATATGACGCGCGTTAATTGCCACTTTGCCAGTCGTTTCACCGTAGTTTCCGTGTTGGTGTGTTGTGACAGTTCGCCCGGAACAGCGCGGTGTCGAGGTTCAATCGTTAGATGGGATGCTTCTATGATTGTCGTGAGACTCGTTGCGGGATTATAGAATGATCGAACTTTGTGTAGACGCTCGTTGAGGGTTAACGTTGGCATAGTGATGCAGAACGCGCGTGTCAGCGATGAGAATATGGAACAAAGTTGGCCGGAGAAAAGGACGATCAGATTCCGACAATACGATACTGACAAGTCCAAAACTCATGTGTCATGTCACGACAAGCGCGTGGAGAATGTGGATCTTACGCACTATAGGCCGCAATTATCCGACAGCCAAGATGCGCAAAAGAAGAAGCAACGTAAGTAATCGGCAACATCTGACACAACACAATTTTCCAATGGACTTGTGTCCTAAGTTCGTCCCTCGGAAAATTGTGTGATATATCTGTGTGTTAGAGATATAATAATTATCGGTACAGCACAATGGAATATATGTATAATATATGTATAAATCAAGAGAAAAGAAAAATCGGCGATACAATAGCGTACATAACATATGCACTAGGAGATAAGATATTAATCACCTGCGAAAATAAGGATCATAAAATTTTCTATAAAATTTATTACAAATGAGAAACTATGAAGAAAAGGAAGAAACAAATGTAAAATAATCTTTATAAACTTTTTCTTTGAGCAGGTTTTTAATATTTGTATTTGTTATAAATCTTATTTTTTGTAATATTTTGTATTATTAATTATTAACTTACTAATTTTTGCTATAATAACAATTACAAATTATTGAATTAGTATTAAGTTATTAGCCTTAATGAACAATTTTTTTTATTCTTCATATAATTTTTTAGAATTTCTATATGATTTATAATTTTTTACAAAATTTTCTCAGATTTTTTATATTGGAATATATTTTTAAAAAATGAGAATTCTTCCATATCTTTTTTAGAATTCTTCATTATACATGTAAATTCAAAAATGTTTTATTGTAAGATTTCTAAGATTTTTCATTTTTTAATTTCTGAAAAAACTTATAAAATTTGAGAAAATAAATAAGGTTCAAGAATCTTCATAAAATATAATGAACTCTTAAAAATATTACGAAATAATATGAGAAATTTTTTCACACCAAAAACCCAGATAGCACAAAAAATTCAAAAAGAATTTAGTAATATATCATATCAAAAGAATTCTTTTTCTGAAAAGAATTCTTGTTGCATCTAAAATAAATTCAGAATTGATGACATATCACTGAATTCTTTTTGAACTCTTTTGAACTCTTTGTGCTATCTGGGAAAGTTTATTCAAATAATATTGAATTTATGTTTGATTTATTTAAAAAATATACTCTTTTTTTTTATAGGAGTATCGTTGATGCAATTTTTGAGAACAGAATTAACGAGAGGTTATCAGCTAGAGCATGATGAGGAAAGATTTTCCGCAAGAAGGGAAAAAGTTTACTCGTTCATGAAAATTCCTAGAGAAGTGGAAAACTTTATGGCGTATGGATTCCTTCAGGTACAGCGACAAATAAAACTACCGTGAGAATAGAATACTAACTAAAATCTCTTAGAATAATTGAATAAGTTAGAATAATTGAGTTGATATTATATATTAGATATTTTATTGTTTTGTCATTGTAGTGTGCCGATTCCTTTCTATTTGTGTATACATTTTTACCACTAAGATTTGCAATGGCTTTGTGGGCAGTGATTACAAGACCTTTACGACACTATCTGAGGTATACAAGAGATATCAATTTAGAGTGAAAGATATTTGTTTATCTAAAAATGTTGACCGGTCTCATTTTTAGGGGTAGAAATGAAAAAGATCATGCAAAGAGTACGGAAAGATATTTAAGTCCAGCTGAAGTATGTGATTTATTGAAAGGAATTGTAGTGGTAGGTTGCTGGGCAGCAACCTGGAAGGTGGACACCTCCATGATGTATCATTTAGTTAAGAGTCAATCAGTTATAAAGTTATATATATTTTATAATATGCTAGAAGTAGGAGATCGTCTTTTCAGTGCTTTCGGCCAAGACACTATTGATGCACTGCTTTGGACCGCTACTGAGCCACAATCACGTTCGAATTCTACTCGTACGAAACATTTCGGTACATTACCGCATCTCCTGTTTGCCATCACTTATGTGTGTATCCTTTAATTAATTCATCCTTTAATTAATATATCTTTACGATTAATCTGATCATGATCGAGATAGATTTAAGCCGCAACAAAATATGTTTACCTTGACTTTTCCATAAAGTGTTACACAGCATATTAGTATTATTTCAAGCGACGACGTTAAATGTGGCAATTAACAGTAGTAATAAAGCCCTTCTCACAATTATGATGTCCAACAACGTAAGTTGAGCTAGGAAAAATAAAGTACTCATCTTTTTTTTGTATAAAGTATTTCACATGGACTTCTTTTAGTTTGTAGAATTGAAGGGTTCTGTTTTCAAGAAGTTTGACAAGAACAACTTGTTCCAATTATCTTGCGCCGACGTCAGAGAAAGGTTCCATCTGATTATGTTGCTTCTTGCAGTGAGTCTGCAAACGATGAAAGAATACGCATGGCATAGCGATCGTCTCGCTGTCTTGTTACCCGATTGCGTGACGTTATTGTTAGCAGAAGTTCTCGTTGATTGGGTTTGTAAAATAAATTGTATATTATGGAGAATGCAAACGAGAAAGATATTTGCTCAAACATCGAACTAGGATTGTTTATATCACTAAACGATTAAATTATTTGGATCATTTTTATCATTTATAATTTCTCATTTGCTTACCATTAACAAATCTTGTGTAAACACAAGATCATCTCTGTATTTCTGTAAAGGTGAAACATGCGTTCATCACACGTTTCAACGAGCTACCTTCGACCGTCTACAGGGATTATACCGTGAGTTTGGCTTATGACATGGCACAGACACGTCGAGAGACGGCATTCTCGGATCCCTCAGATTTGGTTGCGCGGCGAATGGGCTTTATACCTCTTCCTCTTGGAGTCGCCATGGCTCGCGTATTATGTACGACTCTGACGCCATCCGCAAGACCCGCTAACATCATACTTCTATTATTAGCTTATCTTATATTAGTATCTTTTCGTATATTGAATAGTTTAATCATTCTTGGAAAGGCGTGCGACATAATGTCATCGCAACCTGATAAAGACGACGTTCCCACGAAGTCTCCGTCGAAGAATCGTGCCAATAGTGTCGATATGAAAAATCCAAATCTTGGCACGGCTATCTTTTCAAATAGCGCCGTCAGCTTGAACAATGTCTGTTTGAACGAGGCGTTTCTGGAGCCGGAAGAGACACAGAAAAGTGAAAAACTTCAGTGTAATTTTGACGAACTCACGAACGTCACGAAAACTGTGTTAAGGACAGGAAGCGAACCCCTTCTTCCACAATGACAAATCTTAATAGCGCAATTAAAATGTAATGATTTTTTTTTTTATTTATAAATTGTACATATTTTGTTGTACATATATACATGCACAGATACTATATGGATGGTTTTTTTTGCAATACTTATACATTAAGGTATTTATGTAAGAGTAATAAATTTGGTTACCATTTATTATTAAATTTTCTTATTAAACATCTGTCATATAAGTTATATATAAAATACGTTTTATTCGCAATTTTTTTATATTCAATAATTTCTTATTATAATTTTTAATCGTAATTTCATCAAAATGTCGAATTATGAAAAAGTGAGTTATAAAAAGATGTTATATAAGATATGTTACATAAAAGTAAATAGTCATACTTTTTTTTTCTATCTTATCGATAATCGAGTGTGAAGTTCGCGTTTTTACTCACAGTACAGCAAGCAGAATTGAGGATATAATTAATTTAATTGATTCCAGAGTTCTCGTTATACCTACATCAGTTTGTCGACGAGCGTGTGACGAGTTTACGAGTGGCGCGCAGTGGCGCGACGCACGAATAATTTCGCCTCCCTCTCCAATTCGAAATCTCTCTCCGTCCAACCATCGTTCCCTGTCTCTTTCTCTCTCCCTTTCTCTCGCTCCGTCCTCTTCTCTCCCACTCCGCGCAATCTCTCGGTCTCTCGTTCGACCGACAAGCACGGGACCAATGGGACGCGGGACGTCGCGGAGGCGGTGGAGGACGTCGGTCCGCCGCTCTTCAGGAGCCGCGTATCACGCGAATTCGCGCGATAGTAACGACCAACGACGTCCTCGTCGGGTCCCGGATCCGCGTATGGCTTCTCCTCTCTCGTGCACCAAAACAAGTTGAATGGACGAGGGTACGAAATACCGAGTGCCAATCGGCGACGCCTGCGTGTCTATGCGCGTGTGT
>NW_017259208.1:1387173-1391097 GCF_001594045.1 Atta colombica | reverse complement strand
CTGCCGACGGACGGCGCCGCGGCTGTCGACGGCGGCATCGGTATCGTCGCCACGACCGCTACCACCACGCAAATCACCCAAGTTCCACTCCACATCGGCGGAGGTGCCGTGATCGCCACTATGGGCACCCCTCTCAGGGAGCTTCAAGAGCTGCTGCGTATCAAGGACGAGCGGATCGCCGAACTCGAGGCCGTCGTCTGTTGCCGCGATGCCGAGATCCAGGAGTTGCGCAGCCACCTGGATAAGTTCCTGAGTATTCTGCCCTTCAGCGCGGCACCACCGCTCACGCCGACGAAGCCGCGTACCCGCGATCGTGCCCAGGGCATTTCCGCGGAACCGCCGCTCCAGGAGCTCGCGCCTCTCGCGGTGGTCGATAAGAGCGACAGGTTGGTACCACGCGGCACTGTTTTTCTACTTGTTGCTCGCGGCGCGCGCGCGCGCGCGTACACCCTTCTTTTTATTCTTTTCTTCTCGCGCGCACCTTGCACGCTCCTCGAATTCTTCAAATGAATTTAAATGAACTCTATTTTTAACACATCAAACGTGTTTTTGCGACACTCCAGCTCGACGACAACTCTGGCTATTCGTTGCTTACTTTGTCATTTCTCACTTTGACACCTACACAAAACGTAGTCAAAAGTATGGAAAATTTCACGCAGAATTATATTACTTGGCTAGCGATTTAAATTTGATACGTGCATAAAGGGATGAGGCATTAGCCGCAGTCTTGGATCACGATTCTCAGTTAGAATTCATATAAAGTTAGTTAAAAGTGTATTATAATAGATTTAACACTTCTTATTTTGATGGCTAATACATAAAAGTGTGCGAAATAAATTTGAGATGTCTAGAAAGACGTATATCTTCACCAGTCATAATTTTGGCTGTGATTCTCAGTCAGAATTGTAAAATTAGTTAAAAATGTGAAAATCATAAGCTTACTTTGGCATTTTTTATTTTGATATCTTTATATAAAACTGAAAATTTTTGTGCTAAAAATGAAGATAAATTTCATGCAGAATTATATTTGGTCAGTGTCACAAATTTGATATGTTTAGGAAGAGATACGTCTTTAGTCAACAACCTTGCGATTCTCAATTAGAATCTATATAAAGTTAGTTGAAAATATAGTAATAGATTTACTTTGGCATTTCTCACTTTGACACTTACACAAAACGCAGCCAAAAGTGTCAAGAATTTCGTGCAGAATTATATTTGGTCAGCAAAACAAATTTGAGACGTCTAGAAGGACATACATCTTCACAATTTTAAACTGCGCGATTCTCAATTAGAATCCATGTAAAGTTATTTGAAAAGATAATAATATACTTACTTTGATATTTCTCACTTTGATACCTACACAAAACCCAGCCAAAAGTGTCAAGAATTTCGTGTAGAATTATATATGGTCAGCAAAACAAATTTGAAAGTCTAGAAAGAGATGCGTTTTTAGTCGCAACTTTGCGATTCTCAGTTAGAATCCATGTAAAATTAGACTTCGTTTTATGTTTCTCATTTTGATATCTAATACATAAAAAGCAGTCGAAAGTGTGGAAGATTCCACGGAAGAATTATACTTGGTCAGCGAGATAAGTTTGATATGTCTAAAAAGAGATGCGTTTCCAGTCTCTCCTTGGCTTATGTGATTTTCAGTTAGAATCCATATGTAAACTTGCAATTAGTTGAAAGTACAGTAATACGAATAAGATGACTTCGGTAAACGCGAGTTTTCTCGCTACAGATATGCAAAAAAAACAAGCTTTTGCAGGTGATTATTTTCTCGAGCGTGATCGCATTCGCGCAATAATAATTGAATTCCCCGGTTTTAAGTTTCGATATTTAGCACCTTCATTCTCATCGTCGCATTGTCTACATGTCAACGACTTTATTTGCTATGCGATCGCATACACTGTATGCATTGTAAGCGACTCGTCCTCGCCATCATCTCGTGTGTTTTTATGCATACGACTCGAAAAAATCTGGACCTTTCTCCTTCGCTCTAAAATTAAGCTTTCGCGTCCCACTACGTGCCAAAGTAGACATTCGTGGGCATCTGATTACTTCCGACTAGTCCTTATCTTCGACGCTTTTCGAGAGATATGACGTTACCGTCGCTATCTTTTAATTAATCTCAATATCTCTCGCTAAATATAAATTTGTTTCTAAGAGATGCGTTTTTACTAGAAACTTCAAATCGGTATTCATAGTCCGTTCTTATTTCAAGATCGTTTTAAGTGATGTCTTAATTCTAGCTGTACACACTGGGGATCCCCGGATCCCAGCGCAATTTTTTAAATTGAAATTTTTTCTAAATCAAGAATTTCTAAATTTTTCTTTTTTTTTTTTTGAAACTATATCTCGAAGGTCCTTAATTCTCTTGACTTTTATACATTATAAGCTTGTTCCTTCATCAATCAATTCTCCATCGATTGAAAAAAAAAATTAATTGAAATGTATCTATTTTAACAGAAGTTACGGTAACAAATATGGATGGGGTCTTAGGGACCTCAGTGTATATATTTAGAGTGCAAAAAACGTGTGAAAAAAAGTGTGTAGAGTTAAAATGCTAATACGGCTCTTTGGTTTGTCTTAGATAAGTACGTTAAAAGACTGTACTTAAGACGGCTTCGAATATGAAGAATCGAATATGAATACCTTAAACTGCGATTCTCAGTTAGAATTCATGAAACTGAATTGGAAGTAATACAAACTTACTTTGTTTTTCATAAATTTTTGACATAAAACACAATTAAAATGTACTTGGTCAACCTTCGAATTGAAAGTCTATCTACTACGGTATATTTGTGAAAAAGATAAAGAACGATAGAAAGTTATACTGAATGATAGAATTTCATTATTTTTTTGCATCTACAAGTTGGCATGTCAAAATCGTTTAGCTTTCAATTAGAATAGTTGCAGCCGATTGCTATATTGAACGACATTATAAAGTTAAATTCAACCGTGTCGTGTTATTTTTCAGATTCTATATTGAGATAATGATAACATATATATGACGAGAATTACATGATGTGTAATTTGAATTTTAAAAACCAATGCGCGACGTTGGAACGATCACATACACTTTGTTGAATTATTTTTAATATTTATATCTAAGAGAGGGAGGAAGAGAGAAAGATTGTTTATGAGTGTAATATATTTGTTTTATCGTTACTCGAACATCTCTTTACGAGGCGCATTGCAGTTGTATCGGGTGTTGTATTTCGTGTATCGCGTAATGTTTAGGCGGATTTATTCCGGAACGGATAAATCGTACCATGAAAATGTTTCGTGACTTCGATGATGCGTGGGCACGACATATTGCGTAAAACACGCTTAAAAAAAAAAAAACGAATGGATTCCTATTAACACGAACATAAACAGATAAAAAAAAGCATGAATGAACGTGGAATGAGTTCACGTCGGCGTGTATCAATTATCGATTGTATTTGTCGTATAGATGTAATATAAATTTTATGCGATCAGTAATACTGATTCGTATAATATTGAATTGATAATATTAATGGTATAAATATTTTTACAACCTTACATGATCAGGATTATTGACAACATTTCAGTTCAGTTTTATATCTTGTGACGATATGTACATGCATTATAAATCTTAGTCAATAATATTGTCAGCCCAACAAATATTGATATATTATTGATTTTTCGATTTTTTAGTATCAATATCAATTTGTGATAGGTGATATCATTAGTTAGAGGATACTGATATTTGAGAAGAACTCCGGATCACTATCAAGATCCATCAATATTAGCTACACGCGACTAATAATTATTGGTATGTGTCAATATTTATGGATACTGATTATTATAGACGTGTAAGGTGCTTATTATAGATTGCGCATTTTCTGATTTTAGCTTCTGTCTTAGAATCAGTATATCACATATGCAGCACAGATCATT
>NW_017259208.1:1355918-1387073 GCF_001594045.1 Atta colombica | reverse complement strand
ATATTTATTTAACACAAGAACTATTAATTTGATTTAACTATCATTTCATTTTATTGAATAAATATTTATTTAAATGTTTAGCACTATAAATATATACACAAATAATTATTAAATATTTAATTATAAATTATTAAAATTTAGGATGTCTTTCTGTAATATTCCATTAATATTATAATATTGCAACGTTACACACATATTCAATCTTACTGGAAGCTTCTGTGCTGCATTGATCTGTTTTCAATTTGATATTTTTGAGACAGCAATATGCTTCAAGTTATCTCATTTTTTCCAAATTGGTAATAATAGTATCAAAGGAGTTTATTCTTATTACATTATGGTTTGGCAAAATATTAATTTTTCATTTAGAGAGAGAACACAGAGAAATATAGCAAATTATAATAGTCACAAATATTTTCTTCTTCCAGTGAATGGAAATTTAAATCGCGCTGCGATTGAAAGAGAAGATAACAATGATAATCGCGATTTTATTTATGTTTATTCGTTGCTCCTTTTAATGCTCGCGTTATATTTGTGTTACGCTGCGTACATGCACATAATGCGCATTTACACACACACACACACACACACACACACACACATAGGTGTGTTGATACGTGGCATGAGTATTGGAGCCGGCGCTAAAGACTCGTGCTCGGCTTCGTGGATTTACGTTCTGCATTTGAAGGCAACACCGGCAATAGGTTTCTATACAGGTTACGCCATAGAAATTAGTAACATGAATGTCTTCTCTTATGAGAAACTTGCAATTGACATTTAACGCTTCCCGGACCATGCCTTTTCTAGATACATGAAATTTAAGATAGATGGATAGATAGATGTACACTGAGAGAAAGGTATTTGTGACTATAATTCATAAAATAATTATAGTTATGAAACTTCCTTGTTATAGTTCTTAATGCTATAATGTTAGTAATAATTAGATATGTATTTATAACTCTACTAAAAATATGTAGTTGGCACTGAAAATAACACTGAAAATTATAGTTAGATTATAGTAATTACAACTATTATTTTGTCTCAGTGATGAGCAATCAGATAGGTAGATAGAAAGATATATAAATAAAAAAAGAGAGAAATATAGAAATTTTAACATAAAATAACGAATTTTTTGCATTATTTATCTTTACTCACATTGGATTTTATAATAATAATCAATTTTTGTTAATTGTGTATCTTCAATAATTTAGACAGATTGCAATAATCTTTAATTTGATTGTTTCAATTAATTAAAAATCACTCAAAGTAATTAAACCTAGTAAGAGCAGAAAATTGTAGTGAATTTTGACGTACAATCTCAAAATATTAACGATATATTCTCTAATTTTATTTTTAAAATTTTTGAAAAATAACTAAACTATTTCTTATCATTATTAAGCAAAATTTCATTATTGCGCAATTTAAAAAAAATAGTTCTGTTTAAAAATAATGTATGACACATTTTTTTGTTGCGATATTGAATACATCGAAATAAAGCATACAATGATATAATGTCGGAAATTACAATCAAACAATATCATATTAAATTATTAGAAAATTAAAAAATCGATTTATTTCAATGGGCTTAGCCTCAATGAACTCGACTGCTCATACCCTCGCATTATCTTTCATTGGATGATTCTAATGTGTGCCATGGGAAACAAATGTTGCGTGGCACGTAATATTTCAAGTTTTCTGTAGTAAATTCTAACTTTGTTTGGTTTGAACTATGCCAGAGGCTAGAAGGCAACTGCATATTTCACAAATAATGATCTATTATATAAATGCTAGAATAGAACAATTTTTTAAGTACGATATTTTATATAACAATATTTTAATATTGCTTTTCGTACGAATTCGCAAGAATTGGGTTTATAGAATGTATAGACATATTGTTGAAAAATGGAATTTTTCTATTTGTTTATCAGTATCATGTTTTCGCATTTTCTTTGTTTATCTATTATGGAATTTCTGGGTTGTTGCCTTATCGCAGACGTTCCGAGAATAATATAACGCTTTATCTCATCATAAGGTAAGAAAACGAAAAAAATTCGCTCGCATTATTGTAAACTCATTTGTTGACGACAATTGAAATTCGATTCCATTAATTTAGCAGCGAGCGAAGAAAAACGAAGCACAGGTCAGAAGCAGAAGCTAATTTTAAACTCGCTACCGCTTATTATGCAAGTCTTATATGCAAGTCTTTTCATCAATGCATACATTGCGATTTCCTTTTATCGCGTGTTGATTCATGCAAGGGCGTGGTTAAACGCGATCAATTAAATAACTTTCGAAGTTCGAGTTATTACCTCCATTTATGTGTCGTTAAACAATCATCCAACGAATTATAAAACAAATAATACAAATATGAAACGTCATTTTACGAGTTTTTAATTTGTACGATTAAATGTTAAACTTTTATGTATTAAAAATATTAAACGTATAGTTATTTTCAATTTTATGTCTATTTTGATCACATAATCGTAAATTATGCAGATATTTTTACTCTAAAATTTTTTTTTTTTTTTTTTTTTATAGAGATATCAGAAGATCTAAAATTTGTGTACGATGTCATATACCTTTTTATTGTGAAAATATTTCAAACATAGCCCTTTGATTTGATCTTTTTTATAATATTTCGATTTTGTTATTATCATAGATAAAAAAATTCTTTTCAATTTTAAAAGGGGTATGTATTAAAAGGGAAAGTATAGGATGGAGAAGATGACATTAACACCTGTCGCGCCTTAGAAGTCGGTTGCTTCATACTCATTCCTTTCACCTATCGCTTTGCCATATTTCAAAGTTGTTCTTAGATAAAAGAGGCCTATATCTTTGTCGGCCTTATCCACTGACAATATCTTGCAATCTTAAGCGGACAACTTTGCCTATATTGAAGATAGAGAAATATGTTTTTTATGTTACCGCAAAGAAAGATTATGTACGTCTGTGTTTGTACAGATTGTATTTTTACAAAAAGTTAAAGCAGTTAAAATACTCGAAATTAATCTGGCTGCACAATTTTAACACGAATTGGAATTAAAGTGACACCTTCGTGAATCGATAATACATTTGACAATATAAATGACTATCAACGCGAGTTTAAACATCAGTGTGTTTAAACAATCTTATTATTAGCGAGGTAATCGTCTAACTGTGTATATTGAACGTAACATTACTGCGTAATTGCCGCGATAGAATAGTCATCCTACGTAGCGTATTGTGCGTTTGGTGTTGCGTTTATATCAGTAATCATGATTGCACAATGTATTGCAGAAGGTTTGAGCGGTTTTCTGGAATTTAAAAAGTTCCGCGCTATTTATTCTTCGAGTGAATGCTACACGTGTTCTAAATATAGCTTCTCCTTGATGAATCTTTTCCTGCAATTGTTTTATGAGGTCATTTTTTACGTTTATGATTCACTTGAATTGATGAAATCACTTAGATATCAAAGAAGCAACAGTAATTCAATTCTTTGAGTCAAATGATATTTTGTTATTTTTAACTTTTATGTGCGTCAAAATATAAATCAACCCATTTCTTTCCAAATTAATTCCAAAATAAACAGATCATATTAATGTGTGTATTAGTAAATAATAAGTTAAATTTCAGTCATTTTACTACATTTTCTTGAATTAAATTGTTTAATTCCCTTGTGTTAAATTAATATTGAGCAGGCTCAATTACGGGCATGCTCTATAGAAATGATAATAAAATAACTCGAATAGGGTATAACTTGACATTATGAATTAAACATTATGAGTGAAATGGAGGGAATAAATTCTATTAAATAAGTATGAGCAAAAAAAATTTCTATAAATTTCGCGGCATTAAGATGAGATATGACAAAGTTAAAATATTATATATAAATAATTATATTATAAACGCAGTGTTATTTTCACAATTATTTTCTGTCTTTATTGTAATAATAATGAAAAATTATAAAAACATTTTAAAACGATTTTGTGACTTGATTTTATTGATATAATTTTGATCCAAGAACCGAACTTAATTTAAAATATTCTATAATTTTTATTAATACTTAAATTCTTAAATTAGACGTGTTTAATGAATGTCACCTTAGTAATTTCTGTTATATATTTGTGTTATATATTTTGCACTTTATATTTCATCTTGGCAACGTCCAACTGAAAATTTATTTCACATGGTATTTAAAGAAGACATAGATTTATTTATGATAAAATTAAATCGTAGGTATTCTCTAAGCCTGTATTGTTTTAAATAAAAATCTCGCATATTACCATTTAGTGTTTGCGGAATAATGCGGAATTGTTATGACTCGTTCAGGTTACGACAAGCTTCCGTTTTGTCCGATATACGAGATATATCTCGGTCAACCTGCTATTATAAGAAAACGTTAAAACGATTGAGAAGCTTACGCGATGCAGGCGCATTGCGTGTATATACGCGCATGTGTAGAAGGTTGCATGCAGGTCTGATCTGACCACCGAGATAATCGAAATATCGCGGATGACGATCGGGCGATTATTCATCGCGATATTCCACAGGCGTATGAATAAAAAGAAAGACATAACGATTGCTGTCTCGCCTCTTTATCCCTATCCCAACTGTTATCCTTGCCTGCATCACACTGGATCTTGCCACCTGAGGTGGCTGATAATGGCAATGGACCTGAAAATAGCTCCTCGTCACGACTTAGCGGGATTCGTTCGCGCAACTCGTGAATACTTTTACCGTGTCGGAACTTCCACAAATTCCGAGATCGCCTCGTCAAAGCTCGCATGATCCTATAATGTGAGACGACACGCGTTTAACTTTGGACGCGGAATATTCCGTATGTACGAGGTCTATAATTGTACAGAGACGTCCTGCATAGAGGGTTTCATTAACTGTCTTTTATCAGAAAGTGGTGTCTTCAATTACCACATGAGTTATTTTGCATTTAGGTTTTCGTCGTTTCTGCTTTTTGAATATTTATGTTTTTAAATTTTAACAACTTTTAGATTTAAATTAAATATTAAAGAAAAACTAATCTCTATCGCTATTGTATAATAACTTTTATTAACGTTAATTCGTGCATTAAGTTTTAACTCTACATTGTAAAAAAAAAAGGAATTTGCTTCCGTTGCATATAATGGAAATTTCAAACAGGTACATTAAAAATTTAATGTTGTCAGTGAAAATGAAGTTATAATAACTTAATTTTAACATTTACTTATATTAAATTTTATGCAAATCTACATAAAATTTGATAAAAAATGTACTAAATCTTGTAAAATTTTATGAAAAGTACACTAAATTTCATGTACATGTACACAAACATACTTTTCAGTTGCAGCTACGTTAAATTTAATTTGATTTTCATAAAATTGAATTTAATTTGTGTAACTTAAAGTACATTAAATTTCATGACATTTTTAACGGTGTATGCATCAGCTTTATTTTAATCATAATATTATTCTTTTCCTTGCATTATCGTGTTTATGACCTATTTATGCAACGAGATTATTAAGTCGCTATTTCAAGAAAGATTGTCAAATAAACCGACGGTTGCGGTTTCCTGTGATTGTTTTTTTTGACTATGCACAATTACGTATATGCATTTACTACGTAAAGCATACGATTAAATCATAAATAAAATATTACTTGGCCTATACATATACAAACTAATTTCCAAAGCAATAAAATAACATCTTATCTAATCTTATTTATAAATATGTAATACAGTAATACATAAATTAAAGGATGTTAAATATGTAAAGATATCAATAATCTATAAAAGTCAGATGATTTTTTTTATCTAAATCTAATTTTTTTGTACAATCTATTTTCATATATTATATATTATATAAATCTATAATTTTTATATAAATGAATTCTTAATTTTTGTCTAATTCATTAAAGATCACTTAAAAAATATGAAGTTTCGAATTTATATTTTCTAATTTCAAATTAGTAGCAAATCTGAAAATTGAAAACTAATCCTTTTAAAGTTGTACAATGATAAGAAGAAATATAAATGTACTTATTAATATATGAGCGTATTTATTAATGCGTACATTCAGCGAGCTTTAATTATCTCTCGATAAAGAAAAGTGCAACGCGCAACAAAACATTTCAACTCGACGTGACTCGATGGTTGTCCAGCACAGCTCGTCGCGTTCTCTGATTAATAATTAGAGAAGGCTGATTTAATTTCCTACTTCACTGTCAGGATTATTGGTGGTTAACGCGGCCGTTAGACCGCTTCAAGTGGTCGTAGACTGTATCGGCACTGACGCTCCAATAATTTTACCGGTCATAAAGTTTGGGACGTTCTATTTTCGTCTTCTGGCATCGGTCACGAACGGACGGCACACATTAGGAGATGCCGCATTTCTTCCATACGCATCTTCGCTGTAATAATTGCAACGGAGAGAGAAGGAGAAGCTCTCTGGCCCACTTGCTTTTATTCAGGCTCGACTCGTTGCACTCCGGACGGGTGTTGAAACCAGTCGGATGACGTCACGTATAATTACTTCTTTGATTCACTCTCTTTCTCTTCTATGGTGCCTCTGGCATGACAAATTCGTCGGTCTCGATCAGTGGTGTAACGGGCACGATGCACTTCTGGGCGCCACAATGTGCACATAATATCTTAGATATTATGTGTAATATGTTAAGAAACAAACTATTCTGTAGTTACTTTACGTTTACGGTAAATTTTTCTATGATCTATTTCCAGTACAGAAGCAACATGAAAATAATTTGCTGAGAAATTTGAAGGAATTTGATAATTTAAAAATTTAGAGGTATAGATCTGAAAATAATTTTGGTTGACTATCAACTTAGTTACGTAGGACATTCAAGTATAATGAAGAATGTAAAAATTAAAAAATTTTGACGTACTAATAATCAGTTTGCTATCTAATTATTTTGATAAAGTTATTTTCGGATCTGTATTTAGCTAAATTTTTAGGAATTTCAGCAAAATTGTTCTTTTCATGTAAATAACATTAAATGGCAAATATAGAGTGTAAATGCAGCACGGAATGCTCGAACATTATACTTTTATTTCTAGATCTAGAATCTTTGATCTTTTTCTCCTTCAATTAATTATTTTGCGTAAAATCGCAATATGTCGCAAAATTTAAGGTATTTCTCAATTTAAACAAAATTTTATACTTTTCATAATATTTTGAAGCAACAGTTTTTATTATTACTACTTTAAAACAAGAATATGTTTTTATTTATTTATCCTTCTTTTATTACAATGACAATTTATATACTTGTAGTTTAACTGAGTATTCTGATAAAAATATCACATTTTATGTCAGAGGAAGTTCGGGTAAATCCAGGAGACTGTTGAAGGCAAGTTTGACACGTGTTCTCTGGAATGAATAAACACCTCATAATAAAGATCACGTGCCAAGAAATGATGTTACATACGGCCGTGAATACACACAGAAAATTATATTTTATGTGATGGTTACTTGTTTCAAAAGTTTATGTATTATCCGCAAATCTTATAAGTAAATTCATCACATGCATCAAAATTCAAAATATATTCTGAAATCTATTAAAATTTAATACTTTAATCAAAATCGAAACAAATTTGATTTGCTTATTACATAAAATCGCTTCTTCGATTAATTTTATGATATTCTTCAAAAGAAAATAAATTCTTATTTGAAATACACGTAATAATGAGTGTTTCTAAAATTTATAATTAGTATGTGTATATTTTAAAATTATTATCAAGAAAATATTCTTTGCTAAAGATAACCGTTACTTAAAAGAAAGAAAGTAAGTTGAATAATCCTAGCAATAGAACGATATTTTTCCACGCACGTGTATAATTCAGATTCACGCTTATGACGCAAATTGCGTCTATATAGTCACGCATTTTGCACGAAACGACAATTTACATGCCTTTCAAATCTTACGTTCTAGAAAAAAAGAAGTGTATTAAAATTAAACAGGTGTTACGTAGCGCCGTCGAATCGTCGTAGGATTACGCTACTGACGCAGTGCGAGTTTGCATTCTCCTCTCCCTTCCCCTCTCGTTTTTTTCCTTCCCTCCTCTTTCTCTCTCTTTTCCTCCCTCTTTTCATCTCAGCTCTTTACCCGTCGTCCCTCCCGCGCGCTTATCTTGATGCGCGGTTAAAAATAGATCCTGTCACGGCCATCGGCGACATTTTAAAAGCTGAGCGGTCGAGCGGCGCGCGCGAGGGCGAGCGAGCGAGCGAATGGCCGAGAAACGAGCAAGCGAATTAGCGCCTCCGTGAACGAGCGAATGCACCATCTCGGCTGGTGGCGCCTCCTCGGAACGACGTTCCGTCCGCTCGATTCTTTTGCTGCCAATCCACCTGTTCCTTGTGCAGCCGCCTTCGCGGCTCGGTCGGTACGTCCGAAGTATTCCTTAAAGTTCTACATTAGTTGCAAGCCGATCACAAGTTTGTTGCAATAGCCAATATGAAGGGTTGATTTGAAAAATGCAAGCAGGGTTTTGAATCGCGACACTTTTTAAAACAGCAAATTTTGCAATTCATCTAGCTTTAGTAGTAGATGGAAAAAAAAGGGGGAGGAATGGAATTTGATTATTTATTTATACTTAATTTTATTGCTCTTCTTTTTAATTTTTTTATTAAATACACTTTTATTATTATATTATTTTAGATGTATGAAATGTGTGTGAAAAATGCACTTGTTTCCTATATCTGTTATCTATTTTATTGTGACAACTTTAATAATGTCGATATATCAGTTATTTTCAAGCATAAAGAGTTTGATATTTATAACTTATTTTGCAATTTAGTTTTAATGCCTACCATGAAAAGTTAATTTTACACATGTACATGAAGTCGTGAAAGGGAACAGTATTTTTAATATTATATAATTGAATATTCAACATACGAAAATGTTTTGCGATCTACACTTCGAGGATCCCTGCTTTAAATAATAAATGATTTTGCTGAAATATCTAAAAATTTAGCTAGATACAAATCTGAAAATTTTTTTGTTGGATTATCAAAATAATTTTGTGGAAATCTCTGAAACATGAGTAATGCTGCAAAATGTTTTGATATTCTAACAGTTTGAATATGTCTTACATAATTATCTTGGCCCAACAAAATTATTTTCAGATTTGTATGTAACTAAAATTTTAGATACTTTAACAAAACCATCTTTTCAGTGTAAGAAATACTTATTATATTTATTAAGAAACGATTATAGTATCGTCCTAGAATATTTTACAATTGTAAAGCAAAAATAAATCAATGAAGAAATTGCAACGGGAATCAAGATTATTATGCATATTTTTTGCAATACTTATACATATAATTTAGGAATATAGGAATAAAAATATATTATACGTTTTTTGTAATAAAATAAAAAATTATGGAAAAATTATAGGTTTATAGTCGCTACGCAAATTTTGCAATACAGCTTAATTTTTTATAAACGTTCAAAATTACCTTAGCATTTTAATGCATTTTTCCATACGATGAAATCAATCAGTATCATAAATAATCACTTTTTTCTTAAGGTCAGCACACTCTTGAGTTACACGTTTCTAATAGTAGCTCGTTATTGTTGAAAAATCCTGCAATTCCTTTTAGCAATTTTTTTATTTCGAGAAATAATCTAAAATATGTATTTGAAAATAATACAAAAAGGAGACGATTTAGATAAAAACTTTCAATAAAAAATAGATACATTTAAAAAAATTATTAAAATAAAAATTAGAACATTTTCATTTAAACTAAAATTGTATTATTATATATAAATATTAATTTTATTGAATAAATTCATATGATGTTAATATTCATTTTTATACGGAAAGTATAAATTGCTGATTCCATTCATTTTTTG
Organism: Atta colombica; assembly: GCF_001594045.1. NCBI lineage: Eukaryota > Metazoa > Arthropoda > Insecta > Hymenoptera > Formicidae > Atta > Atta colombica. The sequence continues at coordinate 1,377,239 of NW_017259208.1, read as the reverse complement.
CAGAGACTATATATCCTTTTTAAAGATGTATCAAATTGAAAATATATCTTTATGAATATACCAAAAAAAAAAAAATGTAATTTATCTCTAGAAATCAAATAATGCTCTTTTTAATTTACTTAAAATATCTATTCTTCCTAGAAATAAATTTTTGTTAACTCACATTAAGAAAAGGAGTTAAAAATAGATATACATATAATATAAAAACGTGCAATAACGATGTAAATAACGATGTAAATAAAACGCGTACATAAATTGCACTGATGAACTTCTCTGTCGCAATAACGCCGACAGATCACGAAGGATCGATACTCTAAGCTCCTTGGGAGCATCGAACTCTGATTGTGAGTCAGACAATGAGCTTGGACCTTGCGTAAACGTAGTGTATTTACGGTTATCAGCGGCCTATCATCGCGACTACAAAAATAACCGATGCTTTCGTTACTCGACCTGTCTTATCGATGAGTTTATTTGATAGCGCTTAACCACGCGTGAACGGAATGATTTGACATGCAGTCTGAGTCTTGATTTACAGACGCGATTCTCGCGTCTGCTTCGAAGCCTCGAGTTACATCCGGAAATCGGACGACGCTCTCTCCGATGATTTATTCAATACCTACCTCTTGTCGCTGCCTTGTTCCTAAACGAATGTGACGCGTAGTTTCAACTTCGGTTACGCTTAGATTGCGATTAAAGTGATCAGTTTTTGTGCGTTTTATATCAATACAGTCTGTCATCTTTTTTCACTTTTAGAAAGTTTATGATCTTTGTGTAAACTCATCGGAATGGAATATACGTCAAAACGCATACTCGCTGCTACTGAAGCGATCAGACGTATCTTCTTAATTATTATTATAATGAGTTTGGAAAAAAACTGGTAATAATAAACATATAAAATAATAAATAACAATAAAATTAAGGCTAATGAGAGTCAGCGCGAGAATAAGTGCACATAGATATTAGTTTATGTAAAATACTTTAATTTGATAGATGATGTGCAGCATTTCTTAATTAGAGAATTTATTTTTGTCACAGCTTTATGACATAATTGACGTCTGTTTGAGTTACTCACATTTTTTGAGAATTGTCTCTTTTTATTTTTACATATTGTTACAATTTTACAACTTTACATATCAGATTTCGCTTCAGTCTTGAACCTGATAATGATTCATCAAGGATAAATCAACATTGATTGTGTATAACTTGCTGATGATGGTTCCAAAGAGAATGGAAACGTTAAAGATTTCGGAAGCTGCACAGCTATCAAATTGAAATATTATTAGCCTTAATTTTATTGTTATTTATTATTTTAAAATTTGAGAGTTAATTCGATTTAAATTATATTTTTTATTAATAAACATCTTACAAGAGAAATTTTTCCAATGGAAAATAGAAAATAATATTTTTGGTCAAAAATATTAGGCATTTTATTAACTATTATTTAAAGTTTTAGTTTTTTTCTCAAAAATTATTTGCTCTAAATTATTCTTTCAAAAATTCTTTAAATTTATGTAATGCCAATAACCAATGCAGAAATCAATGCAGATAAAATAATTCTAGATAAATAAGAAATGTAAATGCCTAATATTTTTGGCGAAGGCTATATATATAATTATATTAAAATTAACATTTAATATTTTATTCCTTGCGTGAGAAAAAATGGATTTATATATAATAGCCGTGATTTGTGAAATAATCATAAAAAGAGGTTTAAAAATTCTCGCTTCAGAGAATTGTAGTTCACATCTTGTATCGTGATATATTTGTGAGAATTCGACGATGTAAATTAGTCAATGTTTTTTCTGGTCGTTTTGATCCCGAGTATTCACGCGAGCCGTTCAACCGGCTATAAGACTATCGGTTGGTACTCCCAACAATTGAAATTGGTCTGGCATTCCACGAGATCATCGCAGAATTCGCATCTCGGTAGCCATAGCCTAAACGTTACATAGTATTCCATTCTGTTACACATTACGCTAACGAACTGGCTACAGATCTAACACCTGTTCTCTTTATATGATCTCGGCACTCCTTCATAAATCTCTTTCTTACATCCGGTACAATGTAATTCATCCTACGCATATTCTATTCATAGCATACACATTCAATAAATATGTATATTTATATATGTGTGTTAAATGCTTCATAAATATCACTTATACATATATCTCGATATGGCAGTACTTTTGTTTTCAAATTACGTTTGTATAGTTATTATCAGTAGAGGAATTTTATCCATTGTATAATTTGCATCTATGTATGTTATAAATAACACTATTATGTTATCGGACTATTATCTAATACTATCAATTCTAACAGGCAATAATTCAGAATTTTATCGAAAAGAAAGGTTTTGCTGAAATATCTAAAAATTTAGCTGCATATATAGATCTGAAAATAATTTTATTGAAATCATAATTATTATATAGGATGCTCAATTCATATTCATCCGTTGTTTATTATGCTTCAGTTTTCTATGTAATTATTATTTTACATAGTCCAATAAAATTATTTTCGGATCTGGGTCGACTTAAATTTTTATAGAAATTTTAGCGAAATTGCTTTTCGCGTTTTGCTTTTTCTATATCGAATATTTCAAAATTTTTTGTCTAAACATTCATATATATAATTTGTGTGTGTTTAGTACAATTTTTTATTCTAAGAATATTTAAACTTTATTTATAAATAAAACGCCTATTTTAAAATACAAGTTTATCTTTATCATCTCTTTTATATGTAAAAATATAATTTTATTTATAGAGATGCGTAATGATGGACAGTATATAGGACACTTATTTGTTGTAAGTAAACATGTCTCGTACGAAGCACTCTTACTATCGTAGAATCTCGCATAGAGTGATTCGAGTACCGATTGTACGTAGTATCGTCCTAAAAATTTTGCATAGACAGTGTACATATAGAATAATGATTGCGAAATAGAATCGCGCGAAGGCTTTCGAGGATTCGATGTACGCGACTTAAATAATTCAAATGTCCGTTAATGGACTCGATTCCTGTGTACGTGAAGAATTAAGCCTCTCTTATGCGATCTGTACTATTTCTCAAGAAGAAATTCTCCGATGAATTTTCATATTGTCAATTTTCAGACCAGCATTTATAGTCTAGATTTATAGATCTTATATTTAAAAGAGTCTTAAGATGTCATGAACTCTAATCAGAGAGGCGTATATTAGGCGTATATTAGGATTATTAAAATATTAATTATAAGACGATCTTGAAATGAGAACGGACTGTGAATACCGGCTTAATTTTGCGATGAAAAAGAACATCGTATATTTATTCCGAAATTGAGAATTTAATAATTAGATTTTTGCGGAATATATACTACTATTTTTTTAAATAGTTCCTCTTATTATACATCGTGCGAAATAGGCATTATGCATCACCTTGTTGATTGTAGATACGCTGTCGAAAGCTATACAAGGTCTCTTTAATCGCACACATGTATCTTTGTGAAGAAATACGCGTTGATAGATACTAATAATTCGTGCTTGTTTTTGTCTTGGTTAATTACGTTGTTTAATAAACCTAATCTTATAAAATAATACTGTATGTTTTTTTATTCTATTGTTATTTTTTTTATTCTGTTCAATATTAATGATTCTTTACTAATCAGCCGTTTGAAATACATTTATCGCGCGATTAATTCTATGAACGTAAAATTTGTTTTTGCTTTATAACGTGACGATAAATTTAAAGCAGACTTTCAGGCATTAATTAATTATTTCATGGCATTATAGGTTAAATTGGATTTCTAGGTTAAATCGCGTTTCTAATTACAAATATAATTAATTATATATACAGGTATGTTTTTTTAAAACATTTATTATTGGGGAATGATATAAGAACTTGCGTCTGTCACTGTTTTGATTGATTACACTTATATTGAAATTAGTCTCTTCACTGATAACTAGTAAAATCTGCAATTAGTTTTAATGTTTTGATAGCGAGAGAGTTTTAACAGATGTTATCAGCACAGCAGTTATTTTTTTAAACGTTTCCATCAACGATTAATATATCGATTTGTGCATAATTTTTATGACATATTTATAGATCAAATATTCTGTTAAACAATAATTCACCATCAATATTTTCTTCTGATATTTTACTACATTCGCGAGTAATCAAATATGTATATAACTTTTGTTAACAACATGTACGATAACATACGCGTGACGCATTGTACGACACGTGCGAATTCATATTGATTACGTAAAATCATTATATGCTATTTTTATAATTCTGCGATGATATAGCTAGACATATCGTTGTCAATCAATTTTATTCGCAAGATTTACGGGATCGATGGTCGATAGCTCATTAGAGAAACGATTTTATCTGTTCTATTCCATAGTACACAAGATTTATTCGCATCTTTTACAATAAACCTAGGCTAAGTAGTTTGTAAATTAGCGATAGGTGAACATGTCAGTTAGCGAGGACACGTGCTATGTATAGAGTTTTTCCTCGTATGTCGTGTCACAGTAAGTGTGTGTGAGAGAGAGAGAGAGAGAGAGAGAGAGAGAGAGAGAGACTCCTTTTCTCTTGATGATTACAACGTGCCAAAGTCAAGGAAGCCGTCAGGGCCGCAACCGGCTAAAGGCCGGTTTTATATGTAGGGCGCATCGGATACAAGGCATAAATCGCTCGAGGCATTCGCCAACGCAAAGAGTAGACTGACAAAGCGTACACGCGCAATCAGTGGCGTAGCGAGTAAATACTTGCCTTTATTTTCCAAAGTTAATTTGAGTCTTGAAAAAATTTATCTGATAGGATGTGCCTTCATGAAAACAAAGATAATTTTTACACGTATAATAGAGCGTCTACATTTTTCTAAAAAAGCGAAATCTCATTTACTTGTCTACTTTATCTGATATTCTTATCTATAATATTTTATGAAAATGCAGATATAAATTATATAGAATGTGAAATAATAAGGCAAATATCATTATCAATCCCTTAACTCCCGTAACTCTTTTAGTCTTACAACATACCGTCTTTCTTTCTCCAACATTTTCTTTTCTAACATTTGTAACTGTTTTATTAATAAAGATACATACATTTGTTTAGTACATAATTTGTTCAGGAATTTGTGTTCCTTGAGTTATTTCGATTGAAAAAAAATTTTCTACACTTTATTTATTTTTATGAAAATTATAAACAATTGGATATATCATACACATACGAAGTGTTGTTCCCATAATATCGCGTTTAAATGTTAATGCTACAGAGTTAATACTAAACGAATTAAGTTCATCAAATCTACAGATCTCATGTAGAAATTAATTTTCAAATCGCTCATAAATAACATATCGATGAACTTTCTAAATCTTAATTAACACCCCAATTTTTCCCTACGCCATTGTCAGCATTCAACAGTCGTGATCACACGTATTTCGTGGGATTGATCGGCACGTACATATATGTACCGGTAATCGGCCAGGGGCGGTCAAATCGGAGGGCCAAAATGACGGTGAAAGGAGAAGCTACTTTTTTTTTAATTGGCTGTCGAAGCGACCTCGCGAACGTGATGATGACGGACGCATGATGGGAGAACGAGCGTTTGGAGGAAGTCGCAAGAGTCGCGATTAAAACATAAAAATAGCTGGTGCACGTACTACACGATCGTTAGTCGTTACCGCCCCGTCTAATGCGCGGATCCGGAGCGGCTTATTTCTTCAGTTACGCACTATGTGCGTGTAAAACGCGTGGTCCTAGTGGTCTTTTTACGCTTACCAATCATCAGTTCGATTGTGTCACTTCGGGAAGCGACAGGCCGCGGCAGACTTTTCGACAGATCCATTTTTACGCGCGACCGTGTCCGTTGTAAATCGCCAATTCGATCACAAGTTTCAAATCCGATCGCGATATTAATATCGGGTAATTGAAATTGGTATTGTATTAATCTTGATAAGTTTAAATAAATCTTGATAAGTTTCGATATCGTGTTGATAATCGTCGCATTTATTTCTTCGCAAAAGAAAATTTGATATTCGGCATAAGATTTTCTTTTTTCTTTCTCGCACTTATCCAATGGAAATTGAACTTGGTGAAGTTATATATTGGTTCCTGCTTAACGCTAAAGCGTGTGAATTGCTAACAGAGGTCAGCGGCATATCGTTAGAATTGATTTTTTTATAAATTACACCCAAGCAACGGTTGAAGTTAACTAGGATTTCATTAACATTTATAGATCCTGTAAAAGAAAACAACTCTTTAACTCGAGGAAGTTAATTGCACTCGTCAATCTAAGTTCTTTACCTTTTTTTCAATAACTCGATGCTCCACTTTTATAGTGCAATAGAAACGCTTTTGCATCGTGAAATCGTCGTGTGATGCCATCGAAAGATTTAAAGTGTGAATGTAAAGATTAGATATCTAATCGGAGTAATTGGACATTCAAAAAATCTTCGGTTTAATCGAGATGTCTATAGGATTTCAGAGTATTTATAGCAAATTCTTTACTTGAATGCAAGTTTTTTTTTAGTATCAATTCGTTTAGTATCAATTAAAAAAAACTTTTCATTTAGTTTTTCAATTCAGTTTATCGTGAGACACGCGAGTGAGTTAATACTGATCATTCTTTGAGTGTCATGCGATGCTGTAGCTCGACAGCTTGATTAAGACAGATTGAACGAGGTACTGGTAGTCTGCTCCAAATTGAGCAACGCTTAATAAAGTCTAGAAGAATCAGCGGAGATTCTTCTTATTGACGTATTTAGTAATCAGGATTATCTGTGTTTATGTATCTTATTTTTTATTGGGAAATATCGATAAATTTCGATAGTCCAGCATTGCTCGTGCGCCATATTTTGATAATAATGTAGCAACAAGGAAAAAAAACCAATCGTAATGAATATGTAATAGCACTCGCCATTTTTGGACGTCACAAACATAGATTGCTTTGATTGAAGCGGATTGCGAGTGGTGAATATTTGTTCCATTCATTTTTATTGCTTTATGTGTCATAATTAATCTTAATGATAATTCTCTGTATACGTTCAATTATTAAATCGATTGATGTAACATGTGAACACTGATATATTTAATTGTTAATCATACAATCCAGCGATTTTATTGCTTTACTCATATAATAATGTACATATTAATTCTTATCTATATGTACCTCTGTTTTATTTTCTTGTCTGATTATGTAATAAAATGAGCAATATGAGTAAGTTATTTAAGAAAATGCGGAAAGTGCTTAAAATATTTCCTTCATGTCTCAATCCAAATTACAAACGTGTTAGTTAAATATAGCATCCGAGAATTCTTGACAACTTGATACTATCGAAGGATTATCTAAGGTATAAAGAATATTTTATATTAATTATATTAATATTTTCATAAGCACGTTTTATTAAAATCATAATATTATTGTAAAGTGCCTTGAGTATAAGCATGATTCGTAATCTTATGCATAGCAACATGTAATTATATTGTACGGACCTGTTTCTCGAGATAATATTAGTAGTCATTATTCTCTTCAGAAAATTTTTTTTTTTTTTTAACAATATCCTTTTTGTTATGTTATTTATGTAGACTTATCCGTATCTAATGTCTTATGTAACCGACGTGCTTCTAACTTTGGCTTATTACTGAGGCAACAAATATATCTTACTAGCTTTTGGAAGCGTGTCTTCAATGTTCGACAGGAACTTTAATTTTATGCTCGACTCTTTATTTAATTATTAAGATTTTTATGACATCTATGTTAAATATAATATGGAAAAATTGTCTAAGATTTTTTATCTTAGAATAAAACTTTTTTTTAATGTTGTATTCTTTTAAGAGATTTAGATAATACCTCTAGAGATTTATAGAAAACTATGACTCAAATCAATTTTAACTGAAATAGAAATACTATTACGACGAAAGTGTGTGTGTGTGTGTGTGTGTGTGTGTGTGTGTGTGTGTGTGTGTGTGTGTGTGTGTGTGTGTGTGTGTGTGTGTGTGTATGTATGTATTTAAAACTGGCATTTATATCACTTTGTATTTTTTAAACTTAATCGTTAGAATTCTTTTTAAAGTGAAGTAGATAGTTTAGAATTTTTTGAAGAAAACCCGAAATTCTCTTTATCAATCATATCAACATTTTATCAATCTGAAATTCAGAAATGGAAATTGTTAATTAAATTGCAGAACTAAATCAATATTTTTACACAAATCACTTCTATTATCATTTTTAGGATTCGATGGAACATCAGATTATCAGATACTAGGTGTAGTAAAAAGAAATCCATTATTTTTCCATTCAATTTCATGCAAAAATAATGGATTTCTTTTTATTACACCTAATATATAGATACATTTGTGTGTGAACTTTTATAATCTTTGTTATGCGCAGCTTTTGTTCACTCATGCACTTTCTCGTTTGTTCTTGTACCTAAAGGCCCATTAAAGAATAATAAAAGTGCAGCGTGACATTTTCGCAGTGTATGGCACGCGAGATTGCGCGCACGATATTGTTTGACGGGCAGGAAGAGTGCCATTCGTGAATTTTGCACGGTGAAGAGCAAAGGGAATGGATTCGATACGAGACTTGAAGCGATTGCTGTATGAACGTACGGAGGCATTGCGACGTCGCGATGAAATCGTCGAAATACTTGAAAAGGCGCTCGAGGAACGAGACGCTACGATCCGTTACCTCCAGAATGAGATCGATAAGTTCCGGCAGATTGTCGAGCTGAACCTAGCGTCTACTGCCATCGATTCTAATCAGAGACTGAAGCGACAAGCCATATCGGCCGAACCTCTCAGAAGCGATACGAAACCGGTGGTGAAGTTCACCAAGCCGCAAAGGTAGATCGGTAAATGCCTTGAACGTCACATGACTTCTATTTTATTCATCAAACTTTCGATTTTTCTTGATGAGAAGTGCGTTCTTGCTCTTTTTTGTCATTTTCATTATATACACACTGCATTTATATCTTATATAAATTCTGGTATCGCGGTAACAGTTGATCTTGATTTTATAGGTATTTTGACATATTTAACACAGAAAATGATTACTGTAAACATGTATGCTCATTTAAACATAAATGAGATATTTTATATTTATATAGTTTATAAAAATATACAATGAGAGCAAAAAGTACAAGAAAATTTGTTATAAAAAAAGCCTTATTTGTAGAAAATAAACATTAATTGGCAATTTTATACAATGAATACATTCTGTTCTAACATAAATAAATGAACTTCGCATATATTCCTTTTTTAGAAGCTAAATTTCTCTACGAATACTTTTTGAGCATTCAAACAATACAATTTTTAATTTTCGCTTATTTTTCGGATGATATATTTTGTATAATTAATACACATCATTTTGGCATATATAATTTTAAGAAACATACAGTTTATTTTATTCTTTATGAATAAATTGTTAATTATCCAACAAGAAATGATCGTTAATTGAATCGATGTCAAATTGAGTGTTAAAATCATCAAAGTTATATCGATTTGATGACTTATTTCTCGCTGGATATAATATTTACTTTTTAAAAATAAAATTTTTTTTTTAAATATTTTCTCTGTACGAATATTTTTTGTACTCACTGTAGTTTATTAAAATGAAATTAACATATGAAATAAAATAGTTTCGTCAAAATTTTATTTAATGTAAATTCTGTTCCAAAAGAATCGTTCAATTAATTTTACTGAAAATGATAACTACGCATGAATGATTTCATTTATGAAGTTAGTACATATAGACACATTCTATTATATAAAAAAAAATAATGATACTTCATAACTCTACAGATACTTACATTAATGAAAAAAGTTTTGCAGTTTTATAAAAAAATGAAAATTTAATATACCATATCTTTATCTTTTTTGATTTTAGTATAAAAAAATGCAAAACTTTTTTATTTTTATAAGGAATTGTAAATAACTAAAATTGTTATTTTTTTTATATTAACAGAATGTCGTATTAATTTCACACTTGAATGATTCTTTTTGTGATTACAAGCAAAATTTAATTACGAGAGTATTCGAAGATATCAATTTCAGTACATTATATTCTTTATAATGATTTATATTTTTAGATCGAAATCAGTGTTACACTTTAGAGATTATACAAGAATAATTTTGCTAAAATTGTTTAAAATTTATATTGGTACAGATCTGAAAATAATTTTGAACCATCAAAATAATTATATATGGAAATTCAAGCATGAGCAATTCTGCAAAAAGTTTTGAAATTCTAGCGCTTGAATGTCCTACATAATTATTTTGTTGTAATTCAACAAAATTATTCTTAAATCTGTATACATCTATTTTTTTTAGATATTACAACAAAATCGTTTTTTTTTTGTGTAATAATTTAATGCTATATTATTATGTTTTGTTAGACATTTGCATCCTAAGAATTTTTCTTACAATTAAATTTCTTAAAAAATCTGTTCCTGAAAAAGATTTTTGAGATACATTTAATGATATTTTTATTATTTATTTATACTTTCGTTTTTCTATAGGAATATTATTTCTTTTAATACAAAAGAGATTAAGACTGAGAGAAGAAATGAGAGAGAGAAAGAGAGAGAAAAATTTAACAACGATTTTCTTTTTTTTTTTTTCAAGATCTCGCGAGTTGATCAAAACTGCCATACTGGACAACGACTTTATGAAAAATTTGGAACTTACGCAAATCCGGGAGATTGTCGATTGCATGTATCCTGTTACATTTCCAGCTGGTTCGATAATTATACAAGAGGGAGATGTCGGCTCTACTGTCTTCGTCATGGAGGGTAAGTAAATAGCTATTCATCTTTATGAAATGTGACAGTTCCGGGAAAATCCGTAAAGCGTTACGAGAATTGCTGCTTTGACGAAGACAAATTAAATAATAAATAGATCGCTAATAATATCACACGAAGAAAACAAATATTATAACTGTTTTTACGAAAAGTTTCAGTTTCGTACAAAGTGAATAAAAACAAAGTATTTGCTTTTCTGTTCGAAATGTTTGACAAACTTTCATGTTATAGGATAGTTAAAAATATAAGAAATACACTTATTTTATACAAATTTTCAAAACTAACTTGATATGACATTTGCTTTTAAATATTAACTATAAAATATAAAAACTTGTTCTAAGCAAATTCGTAATTATGTGAAAAAAAGATTTAGTTAAGTACATTTAGTTATTTTATATTTGATCAATTATTTCGAAACTATATATTATAGTAATTTATTTGATTTCTCTACTGATTGGGATTTCTTTTTCTCTGATACGTGACCGTTTGTCCACCGTCGCAACGCGTCGAGAATAAAAATTATTCTCTGATATTTAGAAAAAACTTTCGCCTGCAGATCAATTTTTATTCTTATATTGTTTGCATATTGCGATAATTTTTTAATGTGAGAATATCGACGCAAACGCACCTGTTGGTTATCTGTTGTTATTCTTCGACTATGTTTGTTCAAGATATCCCGCACAGGAAAAGCTTTCACCATTTATTTCTTTCCTGCATAATTACAATTGACAATATGGAATCAACAGGAAAAGCAACGGGTCTTTCTAAGAAGATTGTATTGTTATTAACTAAAGTAATTACCTGTTCTGCTTTGAAATGTTTACAAATCTCCTTATACTTTCACATTTGTGTAAATATTTTAAAAACATAATATTGTAATTTTATTTATAGACTCTATGCAAAATAAAGGAAAATAGATTTTTTGTCGAAAATACATAAGAAAATTTATAATAATTTATATATGATATAATGCATTCTAAATAATTGAATTTCTTGATGTATATTTCTCACATACATATCTATATATATATTAGGTGTAATAAAAAGAAATCTATTATTTTTGCATGGATTTTTTTTTATTACACCTAATATATATATAAAGAAAAATCAACATTGTGCACTTAAGCTATCGAGTAATGGCATGTGATATTTTAACTTTGTTTATCTTTACGGAAGCGTTCGCAATTATCTGTTTAAGTTCGATGAACTTTTATGTTGTAGAATAACTCAAAATATAAGAGGTATTACTTATTTTACATATATGTATTTTAATATAGATTGCGAAATGACTTTTCAAAACTAATTTGATATATTTTGCTTTTACTACTAACTATAAAACTTAGAAAGTTGTTCCACGTAAGTTCTCCAATTACTTGGAAAATAAGATCCATATATATTTATTTTATGTTATTTCGTTGAGATATTTAAAAGTCAAAAAAAAAACAGAAGTAGTTTTAAGAGAGATAGTCTCAATCATTTTATTGGACGGTTAATGATAAGCATAAATAATACTTGAGCAATTAACGAATGCAAGTAACGTAATGGTTATGTAAATATCCCCCGTATATTTATAAGAAAAAAATATATAATTACATTCTGTGAAACGATTTTGCAATTTTTGAAGCGAAAATATATTTCTCCTTTGAGTCTTTTTTACATACATATTTTCCTATTGCTTATTAAATTTATTTTTATTTCGACATGTTTAAGTATCATTTGTATTGAAATTATTACTATTTGTTTATTACATAAAAATTGAGACGTAAATGTATAATGCTTGAGAGATTGCTACAAATATATGCTTACGTAACTCGTAAGCTTAAACATACTACTATATACGGGTAAGAACTGTAAGAGTAATTTGTATGAATATCAAACAGACAATTATCATCGACATTTTGTGTTTACAATGAAATTGTTTAATCAGTTATTTATTAATGATGCGTCATTAGTGAAAAAATTACATATTCATCATAACTTGAAAAAATTTTACGCCTTTCTAAATAATTTTTATAAAAATAATTCTTATGAAATTTTTTTTGGAAATCTGTTTTCTCCTGAATCTCTTGGAAAAATACAAGTAAAGAATAATTTTGCTAAATATCTAAAAATTTAATTTGATATAAATCTGAAAATAATTTTGTTAGACTATCAAAATAATTATGTATGATGTTTAAATTGATTGCTAGAATATCAAAACTTTTTGCAATATTACAGCATTATGTTTTTTGCCTACATAATATTTAATCCAACTATAGTCCAACAAAATTATTTTTAGATCTACATCTACTTAAATTTTTAGATACTTTAGCAAAATCTTTCACACAATTAAATGTACAAATATGTTTAAAACTAAGAGAAATTTTGTTGCATGAATACATTTTTTAATCATAATTTATGACAAAAGTTTTTCATTGTATTCATTAATTCACATTTAGCATTGGACATATATTTAGGTCTGAATTAAATTTCCTATTTAGATTCTGATCAAATAATATCTAATTGTATTGTAATTTTATACAATAAATAAAAGCTTCCGGACATATTAGATTTAGATATTCACATCCGTTCTACAATACGATAGTAAATGCAGATTGAATGTTAAGTTATCTCTACAATAGAAACGATCTGATATCGACTAAATTTATATAAAAACAATTACTCTCTGCTCCAATGCTTCTTCTTCTCCCGGAATTTCGATTTCTGTTGGACAAAGGTATCGCGCCATTTCGTAATGAATGACGTGCCGCGTTTTACTTTCACGTAAAAATGCAATACTTGTCGCTTTTCCCTCTCTTTCTCAATTGATCCAATCATTAGTATTATCACTCATCCATGTTGTAATTACGTAATTAACAATGAACATTCTCTGTATATATACATACACACATTATGATTATTGTTTAACATCACAATGAAGTGGAAAGTTTTCATCAATCATACACGAAAATTTTTATTAGTCATTTCATTTTCATGACGTTTCAGAAATTTAACGCAGATTTGCTTTGTTATTATGTGAATTTAAGAAAAAAACGTGTTAAATATCTTAAAGCTCTAACTTTCATTTGATTAAACATTTTTAAAAGATTCAGATACAGATTGTAAAGAAAAAAATATTAAATTACTGCAAAATGCATTATAAAGATGAAGTATTAAATTTAAGCAATAATATTGGTTACAAAAATATGTGTAGATATACAAAAATTATATTTGTACACTGTAAATATTTTTATAATACATTTGTGTGTTATAAATTAGATTACATATTGTTTCCTCGTATCTTCTTATTTTACACAAGAATATTTATCTTCATCGGCTTATTATTACATCTATTTTTGCTAATGAAGTTAGCGAGGCCTTATAATTTCTGAGACCCGGACCTTTGCAATATAAAAAGAAGTGCCATTGCACTGATGCATAGGAGCGATTGCGGGGGCGAGTACGAAATGAAATGAGAACCTCTGTCCTTTCTCTCACGAATGTATATCCATGGTGGGGACTGCCGCGATTCGCCAAGGGAAGGGAGTTTCTCGTGGTGCTTGCCGCTCACGGACATACTTTTCACCAGTCGCGAATACTGTCGCGAATACAGTGAGCGTCAGACGCGATGCGATTCGCAATCGTAGTGTCCTCCTTTGACAGGATTCTTCTCCCGCATTGTTTTCAAAAGTAACTATTAGCTAGCTATTTGTGACGCGATGTGACATCGTTCAATGTTATTTATCGCTGTTTATCGATCATCTGTGTTGAAGGTCCAGGTTGCAAAATCCAATGTAAGTGCGAAAGAAACAAATTTGCGTGTTTGAAGCTTTTATAAATAACACAGAAAATTCGTCGATATGTTCTTTATCTTCGTCTACGTTTTTCATTCTTGATCCTCATCCATTCTTCAGACAAGGATCTTATTCGCTCGAGGACAACGAGAAATAGCAAAATCCTGTGAAGACTCAACAGGTTCTTTAGACTAAGAAGATCGGTAGTCTGATGATGACTCGGTTTCCTGCACACCGTTGTTTCGTAGCATGCCGGTTTGCCAGTGACGACCGGATAGCGGAAGTCGCGAATGAACGATCGTGAATACGCGGATCCGACGTCAACGTCCATCGAACTTGTTTCTTATTCTTGTCGTCCGTCTGTCGCTAGTCCGCCTACTTTCATGGTAACGGAACAGTAAGCCACATAAATATTAAAACGGGTAGGAATGCCGGTAGCATTTCTACCGAACCCGAATGATCGATGCGAAAATCCGAAGATAAGTGATCTTTTCTTTCATGTGGGTCGATCTTTGTTCTGGACCGACGCCAGACTTGTGCCGCGATGTTTCTCGGTTGTTTTAACTGGAACTTTACGTTCCCATCCCGAACGTCAATGAATCCAGTCTGTGAATTTCAATTCTCTTCGTGAACCGTTTCGACAGCCGATTGCTTTGTTGTTCGTGCACGATTTGTAATCAATAAAGCTAATAAAGAAGATCAAAAAGACAAGGAGAAATAAACACAGACTGATCTCAACGGATAAATCTCAGATCTACAGCGGAAAGGCGAACTAAAGAGTCAAGAATGTGTCTACCTGCAGAAACGCTATTAATCTTATCTCACCGAATGAAAGCGATGCTAGCGTTGTCGCCAGCGTAGCGCTCGACTTTTGACCTTTGCGCAGTAGGACTCGAGAGGATCGAAAAAAGAAAAATCGCGAGCGAAAGTCTCGCCGAGTAGACCGTGTAGAGCGAGACGCCCGGCTCAACTCGGCTTCTCGATCTTTGTTTTCTGTTCGCACGCGACTTTCGAGGTCATGAAGGTCCGGAGTTATCCCGGCCGGGCGGTTCTAGAGGATCCTGAACTCCTCCTGGACCCGGACGCAACACGCGGCAGGGCCATGGAATTGCTTTACGAGGCCAGCTGGCGGGAGTGCGGGGTCAACTGGACCAGCAACGGCAGCAGCAAGATTTCCGCCAGGCAACAAGACGACGAGCCTTATAGGCGACCATACGCCGATGAAGTGGTATCGCGATTCGAGGCCGCGTTGGAGGATCCGAACAACGGGCCGTCCTCGGCAAGAGAGGAAGATGCGCGATCCAGGGGATCCAGCAGCACCGGTACCACAGACAGCGAATGCCCCGAGACGAACCAGCCGTCACCTGACAACGCTCAAGGAGGCTTCCTCATTCCGCGGCCGAGATTGATTGTGCCAGTTCATACCTACGCGAGGAGAAGACGTACTGGCGCACCGCAACCCATAAAGAGACGTCAGATACGCGAAGGTATTTGTCTATCACGGATATGACGTAGGAGGCGAAGATCCGGGTTGATTCTTGTGAGGTCTTTCTCAGGAATATGTGAATTGCTTCACAGCAGCTCCCGATTATATGTACTTTATATGTGCTCTCTTTACGAAGATTCTGATTAATTCAAAAGAAATTTGTTCGTAACTGAAATGTTAGTTCAACACTCAATCTTTTTCCAAACTTTTGGATTTTTTATGGGTATTTCAAAAATTATAATTATAATTCTATTATAAGTCCCCTTGCAGGGGAATGTCTCTAAAACTGGAGCTCTATCTTTACCAGAGTCAGACCTCTTATCCTAACAAACATCGACAATTACATCTTCCTATTGGCTACTTTCTTGTATTTCGTATTACCATTTTTTATTTAACTAGTCTATCATCGAATAAGCGCTTAGTAGTTCTTTAATTCTTTCAAATGATACGATTATTAGAGCAAACCTGGCGTATTTTTACACTACTTTGATAAATCTAGAGCTTTATTTAAAACAACACGAATAACACTTTGTTATTCATCTGAAGACTGAAAATTTTAATTGGTGGATTTTTAAATTTTTAATCATAGAAAATATTGGCGTTTCAATGTTTCTATTAAAGGAAATATCGAAAAACTATTAATTTAAATTTGCAATTTACGCGAATATTACGAGATAATTATATCAAATTAAAAAACATATAGAGTATATCCGAAGTCACACATTTCTCGAGAGAAGTCGCACAATCTTCTACAAAAAAAGAAGAGAAAGTACATGATTTCCGAGGCACTGTATACACAGTTACCGGACGTCGTTATGTCTTACAATTAAATATGTATATGATACACGTTTATATAATTATTCTAACATGTAAAAGGAATGAACGTAACATGGAGCGGATCGCACGCAAACGCGTATTTACACGCACATCTATATAAGCAGTTTTTTTTGACGTGGATAGGACAAAGGTTTTTAGTACCGATGTCGCGTGAAGTTGACCTCGATATCATATTTTTTAGAGCACAAAACCGGATTATCTCGCGAAATTGGCTCTTCCTCTATTTCGCTTCGAAAAAAGCGATCTTATCATTGTACACGCAATTGTGTTTGCGTTTTGCAATAACACGTTTCAATTATCTATATAACATACGATACGAAAAGCGTTCAAAATTTCTATATATTCATGAATGCACATTTATATTCATTAATGCACTTTAGATAAATTATATTCATATTAGTTTCACCATAAAATCTGCAAATTAGTATATTTGTGAATAATGTATGAATATTCGGACTATTGACATTTACCTATAATAAAATTGCCAGGATATTTATATAAAATAATTTATAAATATGAATAATTTTTTCTATTTTTAGAATATTTAGATATGTTTTAAATTTATAGTAAAAGATAAGCTGTTATATATTACTTATATATTTTATTTTACAATTCGGAGAGAGAAAATATCTTGAATTTTTAAATTTAATTTTGCACACTTTCAATACATTTAATTTCGTATTTATATAAAAAAACTTTGAGCATTTATTGACTATATTACATTCCAGATAAATTGTGTGTCGACTTTGAATTTTTTAATATAAATCTTGCTAGCACATTTCATTTGCAAGTCAATTTATGGCATCATGCGCCATCGAGAGAAAGTCGTATATTGATGTGTTATTAAGAATAATGGAAAGCAGTTAACTTCGTCAGTTATCGTATATGTGACATTCGAATATACTAAACTCGATATTAACATTTCTGTACATTAAGTTGTAATTATGTATAAATACGTTCGTAAAAGTCGTACACAATTTATTTGACACAACAATAACATTTTTGTAAATTTTATTTGGTATATATTTTAAAAAAGCGAATTAATAAAAATTTAATAATCTGCATGATTTCTTAGAATTTTGTTTCTTATAATTGGTTTATCGAACATTCGAAAAATTTCATTCAACACTTACATGTCGCTGGGATTCTTATCAACGCGTATGTCGCTTTGAATTAGATAAACAAAAAAAGGTGTTTACATTATATCTACAAACTTTACATTGCTGCAACACACACTTATAACTGAAGAGCTATAAGTTTTTGTATGTCTCTAATGTCATATAAACGTGCATTAAAGTGTGTCACTTTTTTTCTGAAAAAAAAAAAATCTCAATTTCTCAATGTAAATAAGAACTACAATTATTCTAACATGCATGTCTGGCACAACATGCATGTCTGGCACAGCCCATTTAATATAATATTCATATGAAATACATACAGAAATTGAATATTTTTTTGTTGCTTTATTCGATTTTGTTGTCGCAATTATTTCATCAAAAATAAGAATATAAGCGATAACTGTGCCATTGAGCTTGCAATTTGATGAAATTGAATTACATTCAGAGAAACATAATGATAGTAATTATAAAAGTAACAACAATTATTTTACATAAAATTTATATAATTAAAGTATAAATATAAATTTCAACTATGTATATTAATTTTACGTATAAAATTTTGTAATGTTAATAGAGTTAAAATTTGACTATCACTATATTTTTTTCTCTAATTGTGAGTGTGAAACAATACTAGGAATGTAAATGAGGCTGATATTTCAAAATTACGGATGAGTCAACAAAATCGAATTGCGAACGAAATGTATATTCCATCTGTTTGTGTTAAAATGACTGTGTCGTAAAGTGACTCGTAAATACTTTTTACTGATGACCTCATATTGATCTTCTATTCCTGAAAACGCGAGATTTGTTAAATGTGCTTTTACATAAAATAGGAAATATAGTAATGATTAATTTAAAAAACGATATAAATCTTCTTCTTATACGATTTGAACTTGTTTCTTTCATGTCACTGTAACACGCAAAATATCCAGATGAGAATGCCCGAAATGTTTGATACTCGAGGCATCTGGTTTTAAGGATCGTCTAGAACTGGAAATCTCAACAGCTGCTGCATGACAGAATCTTTTTTTGTCGTCGAATTCAAGTTTTCGAGCAAACATTATCGAGTCTACCTTTATTCAGAAAACATATAAGACGATTTTAATTAACTACTCTCTCTCTAATCTTATATTCACGCGAACGCGCAATATATGTAGACATATACCGCAGACAGAAATTTATAATCCTTTAATAATCTTAATTTTTTAATTAATGATTACATTTATTACATTTATCTGCATACGATAAATCATGTGATTAGGTCGACAACTTTTTAATGTTACTTAATAATAATTATTGGACACATGATAATTGGAACGATAATCTCGAAAGACGACTGAAATTCAGGCTGGATATAACTACTCTTATCATCTTTTCAATGATAAATCAAATTAACAGTTTGAATAAAATATTAAAAGCGATACACGCATGCGAGGTTATATTATTATAGATTGTTATATATGAATTGTATATGATACGATTGTATATGAAATCGTTCGAATGTTATCATTTTATTCGATCTGTTATTTTATGAATACCATGAATAAAATCGCTTAGATCCTACGATTTATTTTTGTCAAAGCGTCATCGTGACTCAACAACGGCTACGTAATATACGTCTCAAGTGCTAGGAATACTTGAGGACCGCACTGACCGCAAGCGTCGTTTCCGTTAATTAAAATTATAATTGTCAATGAAGTACAATGAAATATCGTCGTCGTCTATATACGTGTAGGCCTAATTGTCTAACTGCAGAAATAAATCATCTTGTGTCCTACTAAGTGTAATTAAGCAGAGTCCTAAAAAGCGAGACATTTTAAGGACTTTCTTAAATGATGAATCCGTTTATGCGATTACATCTCATTTAAAAATTTATGTATATAATATCGAGATACATACAGGAAGTTTGAATACGATTTAATAATGCATCATACACATTTTCACAAATGTATTAATATTTATATTTTAAATAAATTATATATGTATATATTTATATATATAAAGTGTGTGTGAACAATTATAATAATATATAATATATATAATTATATTTTCATTTAACAACATATTATAATTTATTTACTCTCATTAGCCTTGAAATTTATTTATTATTATTTTATTTACTTTACTATTTTATTTTATTTACTTTATTTTTTATTATTTTTTATTATTAAATCTTAAAATTTAAAAAATGACATCTTAATTTTTTTGTACAAACAAATAAACTTTGCGGAATAATTTCTGCATTGCAAGATGAAACTTCATATAAATCATCTCGAATATTTAAAATACTTACATAAAAAATTTGGGACTTTTGTAATTATTTCTCAATTATATTTCTATTACAGCACAGATAAAAACACTTTTAATTCTTACTGAAATAATTTTTGATTCAGGTTCTACACCTCCATCAAATTTTTTATATTACTTTTAAGTATTTTTGAATAAGATTTAATCTATAATTTTTTCATTATTTTGAAAATGTGTGTAATACTTCCTTAACTATATTATTCCTTAAATATATTATTTAATTCAACATTGAACTTTTTTCTTTGTAAATATTGCATTAAGCAATATCCGGCTATTTTGCTCATTAATTGGCTTTTTCGGGAGTTCGAAAAGGAGGATAATGAAAAAAGGATATAAACACGGTGATCGGTAATAGCTGAATGTTCAGCAACTGACTATTAAGCCGATTTCCGCAATCATTATAGTGTTCCAATTCGACATCCTGTTTTGCGCGCTTTCTATGCAAAAAAATCGTGACTTTATTCTGCAGCTCAGAAGCAACAATGAGGTAATCAACGCTCGGCCAACATTCGAGGGTTCTCGCCGTGACGTTCATATCGACCCTCGTTGCTGCACGGTGACAGGATCTGTCCCTCAGTGCAAATACTAATCGCAAGTTAAGATCGATACTTGGAAACTCGTTTCACCAACTCTTGTCAAAGGTTTCCATTCATTCACGAAGTACTAATCGATGAAAGTGAAAGATAATTTCTAGTTGTCCACAACTGGTCTGCCTTATTTCTCCACGAATTCTTCACTTTCTCTTAATCATATTTTTATTAGAATTTCTTGAGTTGTCTTCGACCTACATTCTGGGAAATGAAAATCGTGAATCAAATTGATTTTACCACGATGAAATTTTTCACTTCGCGTGATAAAGATTACAGTAGTTTACTTCTGATGAAAATAAATTACACGCTTATCACATTAATTTTTACTTTCCGATCGCTGTCTCATGCTTCAATACGAGCCTGAACCGGAGCAATAAGCAGGAATTCGGTTACGCCAGTTTCGTGTAAAACCTCAAGGGGATATCATGTGTG
>NW_017259208.1:1349285-1355818 GCF_001594045.1 Atta colombica | reverse complement strand
TATATATTGTATATATATATATATGTATATACAAGGCTTATGGATATGTTCAGCGGTGCTCTATGCGAACGACAAAGTCTGTTACAGTATAGTATATGCACGGATTCGACTTCGATGAGGATTCTTCTGTTCATTCCTTTCTTTTTCTCTCTCTCTCTCTCTCTCTCTCTCTCTCTCTCTCTCTCTCTCTCTTTCTTTCTCGTTTTCTCTCCTCCGCGAAGTTTGTTATAGGTATAGAGTTTCTTTGTTCCTCGGTTGAAGGTATCGACTGCAAACGTCATATGCATGATTAGCATTCAAACACATCGCGAAATATAGAAATAGATAGATTTTAGAAGAAAAATCCGAAGAAATCATAATTTATTTAATCTAATAAGAATATTTGATGACAATAGACAAACGCTTTTGTTATTGCTATTTTTACGCAATATCTTAATTTATAATTATATAACCGACATTGCGACATCGATGAGTTATAAATATTAATACGGTGATGTAGAATAGTTTACAATGATTAATCGCGATGTAGTCATCTAAGATCGACAATTCGCGGCTTATAAAATATACTCGGTGCAGCATTGAATATTTGTTAAACAAATGATGTGCATAAGCGATTGTTTTGGTGAAACAATGATACATTAGAAACATCTACGTTTTGATAAGCAGAGCATCATATAAGAGAATGCTCGTGAGTTTTTTTTTCTTTTTCGAAATGCATCGCAGAAAGTGACCAATGGACTTGGTTGTTTTATTCTTGCGAAAGTGATAAAGATGTGCGAAGGACATTCAACAATTCTCTCGACTTTCACAGCGTAGTTATGTAATTATCTATACGCTATGAATATCGGCACATTATTCTTAAAGATTAAATAGTCATGCAGAGACTAAAGAATATGACTTTGCCGATATTCGGTTCCGCGATTCTCGAAGTGGCATTCAAACTTGGACGCTTCTATTCTCGTAGCAATCAAATCGGAAAGCTTTCATTGTGCGAATTGTGTGCATGAGAGCACAATAGTTTTACGCAAGATAACTGGCATTAATGAGGGAGATGCCATTTGTCAAGTTTACTTTTTTATTTTCTCGAATGGAAGTGTGAGTCAATAATGAATCTAACATACTCGTATCGAAGGATAACTTTTATTTATTTTATTTTAGATTATTAATAGTAATCTTATGAAGAAATAGTTATTAAATATTTGAAAGATTTGATTGTGTGAGTGTGTTTATCATAATATTTTTAAATGTTGTTCTATTTATTCTTGTAAATCTTATTTGAGAAATTCTCTAGTTATTTAATTTAGTTAATTACGTATAACAAAAATATTAAATTTTATATCATGTTTTGTAATTACAAAAATTTTCGTAATCGAATGTTGAACTACATGTAGCTTGTTTGCATCCTCCACCTATAATCTTATAATCGTTTCGCGGCACGCGATTCATCGTCAAAATCTCAATGTTGTTTCTTCATTAGCATTGCAACCATGTACACTTTCCAAAGTTTGTAATATGCGCACGCAAGCATTATCAACATTTTCCGAGTTTTCTAGACTTGTTTATAGTTACGCATTCCAAACGAGTGATTTTGTAATACAATTTTCATACTTACAGCATAAAATTACTATAAATTTTATTATTTGAAAAGTACTATAATTTTATGCTATGTTAATAAAGAAGAAAGTCTTAAACAGATGTTCATAATCAATTCTTATATTTACTATCGTGATAAGTACAGTTTTAACTAGGCTCGGTTCCATTAATGTAATAATGTAAGATTAATTTTAATCTCGGTTCTAATTCTAAGAATTAAAAAAAAGATAAATAGTAAGTTAAACCGAGATTAAAGTTAATCTTACATTAGTGGAGCAAGGCTTTGAGATGTTATAAACCAACTACTGAATCATAATTGAGAATCATATCTCAGAACCAGTATCTTAAGACGTTACTTAAGATAATCTTGAAATAAGAACAGATTGTGAATATCTCCGCTTTACAATTAGTCTTATTTAAATTGATGCGCAATTGCTATTTAAAAAAATAGATATAATATCGAAATTTATCAATAAACACGTTTTTGTATGTAGTTTTTAGATAAATTATAAATCGTTTAAAGTGGATTTTAATTGTAATTAAACCGACGTTTATCCTCGCGATCATCGTCGAAATAACGCGCGAATTTGCACATCTTATAGTCTATTGTTCTGAATTTAGGGCACGTAGTCGTTACATACAAAAGCGATCATATCAGCTTCTATTATATGTGCTTTTATCACGTATGCAAATTCATGCAACTTCGCGAATGTCTACTAAAAATGAAATCTGTAAAAAGAAGAACGTGTCATATTGATCTACTTCCATTTAATAATTTCTTTTACATTCTTTTACATTTTATCATTCTTGAATGATTAAATATTTTTCTTATCAATGATTTTCTGGAATTTTCTGTGAAGACTTTTTTTTTATCTGTGAATCGACAATTAACTACTATAATTGATCGGCGATCGTAAATCATAATCCATTATCTTTGGAAACGTGAGACACGTGTTCAGAATCGCACGTATATTTACTAACATAGATAGATAACTACACTGAGAAAAAAATGCTGTTGATTCAATTAATTTATATATTACGAGCTGTCATTAATATAAGTGATTAATTCATGTATATTTTTACATAAAGGCCTTGGTTATTGAAATTATAATTATGCCTTTATGTCAATAATACATGAATTAAAATCACGTATGTTAATGACAGCCCGCAATATAGATACTTTAATTGAATCGAGCATTTTTTTCTCAATGTAAATAGAGCATTTATATAATTCTAGAGCAAACCCTCTAAGGACATATTGGGTCGTCCGGAAAGTTCGTGCCGCAAAAGATTTAATAAATGAAATTAAAAATTTAAATCTTTTGCGTTTCAATTTTCCTTCAAAATCGGCGAACTTTACGGACAACCCAATATATACAGTGAATAATAATGATAAAGAAAACAAAAATAATATAAAAATAAGTACACAAAAAATAAAAAAACGTATGTACATAAATAAAATAAGGACAAAAAATAAGAATTATTATTAATAAATAATATGTTAAAATAAAAATTAAAGAAAAGAAATACATAAAAATAAAAAAATACATAAAGAGAGATATAAGAGGATAATATCGTAGATGTAATGTAGGATAATAAAAAGAGAAAACATTTTATCAATCTACACATAAATTATTAAATGCGATCTATATGTATGAGAAAACTGATTTATTTCAAGTGCAAGGAACAGAATTCGCGGAAAGAACGATTTTACTGAAGTATCAAAAAAACTTAGCTAGATACATATCCGAAAATAATTTTATCGGGCTATCAAAATAATTATGTAGGACGCTCAAGCTAATTATTAGAATGTCAAAATTTTTTGCAGCATTTCCTCATCATGTTTAAATTTCTTATATAATTATTTTGAATAGTCCAACAAAATTATTTCCAGATTTGTGTATCCAGCTAGATTAGTACATATTTCAGTATTTTAATTGTTCTTTCTGTGCGCAATTTCTGGCAGTACAGCTGCAGTGAGGAAATAGCGGAGCTCCAAGAATAGAGAAATCGCTCGATCTCAATAAGTCAAGAATACGGAGGTCCAACTGTACCTCGTGACTCATACGTATGTTACAAGACCGCCTGTGTCGATGAGACGCGTTGTCTCAAAGGGAAATTGCCACTAACGGATGCATGGAATCAAACAGGACATCGTACGGGGCATTCTCCGCGAGACGGGAGCATACCGACGTGCGTGCTTATTAATAGCCGCCGCTTAACTCGATGGTTAACTTCGATGGCGAAAGATACGATCCATCTCGCGCGAGTCACGATCGGTAACGGAACCGGTTCGGAGTCCCTTGTGTGACTCGTACTAGGCGTTATGCGCGAGGAAGTGAAAGCAACGCTCGCGGGACAATACGTGGCCGTGGACTATCCTGTCGCAATGTCGAACTCGATTAAGTCGCGACGAATGATATGGCGGTAAAAAAGAAAGGCTACTTTGATTTGCGTAATCTGCTTAGATGCTTAGATGCTCCTCTCTTGATTGATTCGACCCCTTTATATGCAGTTCTACAGAAGAGAATCATGTAATATTTCCTTCGCAATTTACGCAGAAAAGTATTGACACATAAAATCGCATTATAAAATCATGATAGATCGCGTGAGCGCAATTATATTACAGATTATCAATTTAATTTGTGATTAACTATTTGATTACTACTCTACTATTGTGATTACTACTCTAGTTCTGTTAGGATTGCGTTTCAAGATTAAAAATTAAATTCGGCGCTCAGTTTGCAGGATTATGAATATGAGTATATAAATTCACATTGAATTACATAATTATAAATATTGAATGAAATTATAGCTGACCGTTTAGGGCTTTTCCTGTTTGTTGTGTATTATAGTCTTAAAGATATTTTGTTTAATATTGTTTCTATTACAGATAGTCATAATATTTTGTCTTAGTAAGAGAATATAATATAAAGAATTTCAGACAAATTATGAGATTGTTAGAAATGTTAAGATTGTAAGAAATATGATTGAAAGTTATTACCATTGTTGCAAATCCTATATATAGGATGTCTTATAGCTCGCGACATTAATTTTAGTGACATATTCCTGATAATTTTAAGATGAAAATGAGATATAACACTTTGGAAAGTGTTTATAATATATAAATCCAAAGATTCATCCATATTATTTACAATAGATAATGCATTTACAATAGATACTCCAAAGTGTATAATCAACTGTACAGTAGAAAGATAATAGAGAATGTCATATATTCAAAGCATGTAATTGCACAGCAGTCTGCGAACTTGTCGTGACTTAACATTGTATGAAGCAATCTTTCTAAAGAGTTATCAAGTCCTCCCGATAAGACGTGAATGAGTTGACATGATTAAAAAAGAAACGACGTACGCTTAATTGATTTAGAAATGTCAGTAAACCAGGAATATGTCACCAGATTTGCGCAACGTAAAAATTGATTATTAATATTCAGAACGTGTTCCATAACTTTCATACGTTTCATAAAGCAAAGAAAATCGAACGTGTTAGAATATTTGTGCAATCCACAAATATATCTTGACAAGAGCTACTGTTTTACATTTCTAGTTATTAAATACGTCGATGGTCACTGAACGATTGGTCAACTTTTAAGATATTAATTAATTTTAATACCGGTTTTAGAGAAAGATAAACAGTCAACTTTTCAATTCAGAATTTTGTTTATTGAATAACATATATTTATAATTGCATAATTTTAATCTTCTCTTGTAATTATAAGCCGAAAAGAAAAAATTTAGCAATTTCGATAACAATTATTTAATTTTGTTCGTAAATATGAAATCGAAATCGAAATAATTGAACTAATTAAGTAGCATTTTGATATGAACAAATATGGTAAATATAAAACAATACATCATTAAGATGACAAATGTAATATTAATATTGACGATTAAATTCCGATCTCGAAATTAATCATTCAGCAAACTATTTAAATTCAATTTCAAATTCATCAATAGTCTCATAATAATCTCACAGTCATCGTATAGCAAGAGATTATATCTTTAATCTCTAATTGAAATTCTTTTTCAGAGGGTAAGGTCGAGGTGTCGAGGGATGGCAAATATCTCAGCACTTTACAACATGGTAAAGTATTGGGTGAACTCGCGATTCTTTACAATTGCAAGAGGACAGCAACGATCACTGCTGCGACTGATTGCCAATTATGGGCCATCGACCGGCAATGCTTCCAAACCATTATGATGAGGACCGGCCTCTCGAGACAGGCTGAATACACGGACTTCTTAAAGAGGTAAATCAGTATGATACCTAAATTTTTCCAGACTTTGATCTAATGCTGTCAGATATATCCTTGCATAATTGAATATTTTTTTTATCATGACAAATTTTGAGCTAATCATTGTTGTCTTTAAATATAAATGTTTTAAACAAAATTCTGCGATAAAATTGTTTAGATTTTCTAAAAATTGATATTTTTTTATGTCTTTTTTAAATTGTTTGTTTGTAACCTACGTTTCTTGAATAACAATTCGCTTTTTATTCTAATAACAATAACAGTGTAAAATTCTACAGTCTCTCCGATTTTAGTTTCTTTTAAATAAATAAATTTTTTATCCTGATTTATTTATTTGATCATTATCGTCTTCAAAGTGCTTTATGTCTTGTTATAAAATTGATATTTTTCAAAAAATTATATTATATTTTTGTCATTATATTTTAGCATATCTTACGCTCTCAGAATTATGAAATATTCTTTAAATAACGGATCGTTTTTTATTGCCATTGCACTAGAAATATAAAGTTCCGCGTTTGCAGATTATATCTGCAATTTCAACTTTTAAAATACGACGAATACTAAATTTGAACAATTATAACTGTACTTGATGTAAGTTATGTTTTTTCTAATAAGAAAAGATAACATCTTTTTCTTTTATTTAAACGTGCAAAATTCGATTAATCGT
>NW_017259208.1:1346676-1349185 GCF_001594045.1 Atta colombica | reverse complement strand
TATATATATATATATATGTGTGTATAAAACACGACAGATAGTAAAATACGAATATCATCCAATGTTTCCTCAATAATTCAATTTACAGCAAAACTATCGTGAATGATGTTAATGAGACACTATTAAAAGATAAATTCATGTGAATTTATATATTTTTTTGTATATCTAATAATACATTACGTACAAATATTCCATTATCTAGAAAATATTTTCTTACGTTATGTCTGCGAGTTGAAAATTACAGTTTTTTTGTAAGTTAAAAAAATTAAATGATAACCTTATGTAGTAACCTATTATGAATATCTAATAAAAACTTGTAGAAATAATCTTACGTTGTATACATTTAGAATTGACGCATAATTTTACGTTTCAGCGTGCCAATTTTCAAAAATCTGCCCGAGGAAACTCTAATCAAAATTTCGGATATTTTAGAAGAGGTATGAGCTGACTTTCTTGACAAAACATATCTTTCGTTACTTTTAAATTATATAATTGATAATTAATTTCATATTTACAGACGTTTTACAACAATGGGGATTATATAATAAGACAAGGAGCGAGGGGTGACACATTCTTCATCATCAGTAGAGGACAAGTACGCGTGACAATAAAACAGCCCGATACAACAGAAGAGAAATATATTAGAATCTTAAGAAAAGGCGATTTCTTCGGTGAAAAAGCTTTACAAGGGTGAGTGTAATTAATATTATTATTTTCAATTTTTATTCAAGATTTTTGTTATTGTGAAAACATAAACATCCCACGTCATTTGTTACTTCTTGTTTAAATATATCTTATCTCAAGATTGTAATATTTTTAAATGTAATATTTTCGCATTTTAATAAGATTAAGATATAAATATATGCTAATTTACTTCACCATTATAGAGATGATCTCAGAACTGCTAATATTATCGCTGATGATCCAGAAGGAGTGAACTGTTTGGTAATAGACCGCGAAACGTTTAATCAATTAATCTCATCCTTGGATGAAATCCGAACGCGATACAGGGACGAGTTGGTGGAACGTAGGAGGTATATATATATATATAATCTTTTGTTAACTACAGAAATTAGATTTATAGATAAGTATTCTAGAATTGTGTGTGTGTGTGTGTGTTTGTGTGTGTGTGTGTGTGTGTGTGAGAGAGAGAGATAGCTGTAATCACTATTATTTGTAAATGTCAATTATGTTCCACGCTTAAAACATTAGGATGGGACAATAAACTGTACATTCCAAGTAAGTTCAACAATAAAAATATATTATGTAAATCAAAAACAAATATCAATTTACTGATAATATCGATAATTTTTTAGCATAAAATTATATTATTAATATTGTTAATAAATTGAGTACAAAAAAATAGCGAAAATGTAGAAAAGCTTCTTTGCAATTTACAAATATACATTTAACATAACAAAGAAATAATTTGTACCGATTAACAAATATTGAAATCTTTTTTTTAGATTAAATGAGGAATTTCGAGATGTAAGATTACAAGACCTTCGGACTATTGCGACTCTCGGCGTGGGTGGTTTCGGAAGAGTTGAATTAGTCCAAATTGCCGGAGACAGCACACGATCCTTTGCTCTAAAGCAAATGAAGAAAGCGCAGATCGTCGAGACACGACAGCAACAGCACATTATGTCAGAAAAGAGGATCATGAGTGAAGCGGATTGTGATTTTGTAGTCAAGCTTTTCAAAACCTTTAAAGATAGAAAATATCTTTATATGCTGATGGAAGCCTGTTTGGGTGGCGAGTTATGGACTGTTCTTAGGGACAAAGGATATTTTGATGACAGTACTACACGCTTTTATACTGCATGTGTTGTCGAAGCATTCGATTATCTGCACTCCAGAAATATCATCTATAGAGATCTTAAACCGGAAAACTTACTTTTGGATAATCAAGGGTAGAGAATATATTCTGTATAATAATAAAATAATATATTATTTTGAGAAAATTTAAAAAATTATGG
Organism: Atta colombica; assembly: GCF_001594045.1. NCBI lineage: Eukaryota > Metazoa > Arthropoda > Insecta > Hymenoptera > Formicidae > Atta > Atta colombica. The sequence continues at coordinate 1,347,206 of NW_017259208.1, read as the reverse complement.
ACATATTAATGTATTAATTTTGGATTATAAAAAAAATGTTCCATAATACTTAACAGATTTTGATGGATTTAGAATATTTCGTCGTATTATTTTTTAGATATGTTAAACTTGTGGATTTTGGCTTTGCCAAACGGTTAGATAACGGAAGGAAAACGTGGACTTTTTGTGGTACACCAGAATATGTGGCACCGGAAGTCATTCTAAATAAAGGTCACGACATAAGCGCTGATTATTGGTCTCTTGGCGTTCTCATGTTTGAGTTGCTTACGGGTACGCCTCCTTTTACGGGTGCTGATCCGATGAAGACGTATAATATTATCTTGAAAGGAATCGACGCTATAGAATTTCCTAGATCCATTACGCGTAACGCGATGGCACTCATCAAAAAGCTTTGCAGGTAAATTGTGATATACTTTTACTTTTATTAGAGTTTTTTTCTTTTTTCGTGATAAATTTATAACATAATACATATATTTGTTGTTAACAGTATTGTTCTTTTTCAGGGATAATCCAGCAGAACGTCTTGGATA
>NW_017259208.1:1344616-1346576 GCF_001594045.1 Atta colombica | reverse complement strand
ATTCTTATCTCTTAGCATTTTAAAATCAAAGACCAGAACAATATTCCTATGAATATATTCCTATGAATTCATTATAGATGGTTCGATGGCTTTAATTGGGAAGGTTTAAAAACGAGAACTTTGGAACCCCCGATATTACCACGAGTTCAAGGCGCTACAGACACTACGAATTTCGACGCTTATCCAGCTGATTCCGATCCACCGCCACCCGACGATATTTCCGGTTGGGATAACGATTTTTAATGCAAAAAATATAAAGGATTTCTATTTAATATTCGCGTTTTTAATCTAGCAGGAAATTGTAATAGGACATAACGCTCTCTCGATTGCGAGATAATTGGCGACACCTGCATTTATTTATACTTTTCTCATATCACGTGATATAGAGATTACAGTCGCATTTTATCATATTTTTCGTCATATTTCATAATAAGTATAATCGGAATTTGTGAATGAGAAAAATTGCATTATGATAAAATTAAAAATTTTTATGATTTTGATGAATTTCGGATGATGCAAAAATTTAAAAAGAACTACAAATTTTATATTTATGTCGCGTTTGACGGGTTCTAGAAGCATCTTCTCCAGTGTTATACATTATAATAGGATATGCAAGTGTCAAGTGCCATTATTACCTCGAAGAGGTAAACTCATACATGTCATACTTGTGCTCAGAAACGCGGTCAGAAACATGCCAGAAACCGTCAGCTCAAGTCCAAGGGACCTCTTGCCATCCATTTAACTTGTCAAAATGCATATAGCTTGATCGATCAGATGTTAAATTTTTTATGGCAAGTTCATTGTTGTTTGATTACTTTATAGTTTATTGTAATAATTATATTTTAATTAATTATATGTGACTCTTGTAAATAATGAATTATAAATACCGTATAAATTTTTAATATGGGATATACATCATGCAATATAAAATTTTATTAATAACAATTGTAGGTGTGGCTACAAGAATCAACCAAATTCATTCTCTTTAGTGACTTGTATTGTAACATTTAATGATTTTTTTTCAATTGAAATTGTATATTGCAATTACATTTGTAGGAAGCATTATTTTCATGTTAAAAATAGTAGCAAAACGAGAATAAGATTTTGTAAATATATGGCGCATATATTGTACATATAGATTTCTTTGTAATATTTGAGAATATAAACTTGGCTGGTTCTTAGCCAGACATTCAATTGTATCGAATATGTATAACGCATTTGTTAATTTTTTTTTTATATGTAAAATTCTTGTATTTCGAAAGATGGCAAATGAAAAGTGAAAACAGCATTAGGATAACATTTCAATATTTTAATAAAATCATGATACATCGTAATTTAATATCGCTATTTCTCTAGCATTTAGATATAACAAATTGTACTTGTAGTTAAAACGCGCGAAAAAGAACAGGATAAAAATTGCAATTAAATAAAAGTATCTTTTCTTATGTATTTGGAATAAAGAAAAAAAATGTGTTTATATAAATAACTATTTGAGAGAAAAAAACAAAAACTATTTAACAATAAAAAATATGTGATCAACAATAAAATTAATGAATGAAAATAAAATAACAATATCAATCAAGTATAAAACAATTGGCTCATTTGTGACAAAGGATATTTTCAAAATTCATAATTGTATTAGTATTATCCACACTTTAGGCTCGTATTGATTTTGGAGTAGAAGATATTAGATTTCTTAACACTAAAAAGAACATTTAATATCAAAATACAAAAATAAAAATATTACAAAAATAAAATAATATTATCAATTATCAGAGTAGACACATGATATTTTAATTTATATTTTTACATTGATATTTTTTATTATTGGATTTTATGTACATGCCATCTCCAATATTCAATTAGAGACTCTCACTTTTTGAGCGAATTTTCAACTCTTTGACAGACAAAGAGAGCTTTTCAGCTAGGAGGCACAATTAAATAGTGATAGAGACAGGAG
>NW_017259208.1:1338741-1344516 GCF_001594045.1 Atta colombica | reverse complement strand
ATATATATATATATATATATATACACACACACACACACACACACAAGCTTCAGTCTAGTAATGGGATAATCATACATTGTGTGACAATATTGGATTGTAACTGAAACATTGCCTAGTCTTTTTATTTTACCGTTGTCATGAAAAGATCTCATATATGTATATCAAAATATTACCGAATATAATCTTGAAACTCTTATCGAAATGTTACTCTTAGAAAAATAATAATAATGAAATGTAAAAATTTGATATTGTGAAGTGATATAAAATAACGACACAATCGGACACAGTATTTTAGTTACTGTGTACGATTGTGGCTTGTATCATAATTGGAAAGCACAAAATCATACACTTATTTTGCAAAAAAACTTAAAAACTCGCCAATTCTGACAAAATTATAGTCTAAATGAAAATCATAAATCTGTTGTTGATATGCTAAATATAATCATCAAGAATGAAAGATCACAATGCATTCTGATGATAAATTATGAAATGGAATTGCATTTCATATCTTACAATGGAATACAGTATAATGTTCTGTGTCCTAGCTGAAAAATAATTGTATTGAACACTCACTTCGTATTGCCTATGTCTCCTGTTGGAAAGCTCCCAAAGTAAATCTTCGACTACTCTAAATTTTAAAAACTTTAATAACTTTTTCTAGTATGTATGTCAACTTCCCCTCCCAAAAATCCAAATCCAATTTTCAGTAGAAAAGCTAAATCTGATCTTTTTTTTGTTTAAAGAGAATACTACAAGAAAATAATTTCAGAAGTAGTCAGTGATTTTCTAACAGAATATAAGATCTTCAGCAAGATTGTCAATTTCCAGTAGAAGTTGAAAGGCAATCGTGCTTATGTCTAATGATATTTTATATATCTTTATAATAATCTTTAATTTCCAATTTTTGAAACATTTAATTATAAATTATCACTTATTATGTTAATTTTTTAAATCTAATAAATCTATCGTTTCAGACACTTAAAATAAAGGACGCTTTTTCTTTGATCTTTTTCTTTCTAAAAATGACACTCGATCCTCTTGATTAGGTCAATCCCATAAGTTCTTGATAACGAATTGGAAGTTGAAACCTCAAATAAACCTGGGTTTCTTCCACTACGCTCGTTCGCCATATTTTACATTCTTTATCATCCGTTAAACAAATAACGACCGATTTCGCCGCGCAACGACATATTAACAAAATTAGCGCCAAATCCACAAGTTCGGGAACATTCCAGAACAATCGCCCTATCACGTGATCATCAGAGATCCAATCGAAAGAGAGTGGAGCGAATAGCATTCTCTTCTCTGATTGGTTTCGTCATTTTTCCGCTCACTTTCTCAAATATGCATGGTGCATGTACGTATATATACATACACACAACACTAGTGCGTACAATACTAGTGTGTGCAGCACTGTATGTTCCATTATGCTTCTGCCTGGTATATCTCCTATTGGTAATCACGGAGGGACGAAGGACTATCGTGGCTGTGTTCGCTTTGGCGTTCACAACGCTTTAAGCATCCTTTCATTCTTGTTGTTTAGTAAATATTAAACAAGGACATTTGATGCTCACAATCGCTGTATATTGCATTTCCTTCTGATCACGTGTCTTCCATGATAACGAATCAACCAATTGCGCTGCAAACGACATCAGGGCATCACGGAAGGTGATTGGTTGTCTTTTGTCGCGTCCAATGTTCACCGTCGGAGGGAAATCTTTTTCATTTCGCGTAGTTCATGCCACAGTAGGCACGCATGTTATTCAGAATTCAGAATGTGCAGAGTTAGTCGGAATCCTTCAGTGGACTGCGTTCTTGAGAAGTTGCGGAGAGATTGAATCGTACAGAATCTTTGAAAGAGAGAATTTGTGTGAAAAGAGATGCTTGAGTGACTTTAGTATCGAACAACAGTTTCTCCAACGAAAATGTAAGTGGCAATTCAGTTTTGGCGCGTATCGTATGTTTTTCATGAACTCGCCCTCGTTACATGAGGTTGATGACCCACTATATCTGATACAGAATAACAAATCTTCTCGTATATTTTAAACTTTTCTTCGCCGATTTTTCCCATTTTTTTAACGTTTTTTGTGTGCGCATAGGCGGCATCGTTGCATGTTCGATCTTGTTATATAGAGTCTCGATTTCGTTGGTCCTTGAATTCTAGAATGTATCAAATTATCCACAACATTCGTGATTTCTATTAATATAGATTAATTTTTAATCTTGGTTTAACTTTATTTTATCTCTTTTTGATTTAATTTTATTTTATCTTTTTCTGGTTCTAAAAATTAAACGATAAAGAGTAAATTAAATCGAGATTAAAATTGTAAAATTCGAAACAGAAAATCAAATAGAAAAGAGAAAGGTTTAGAGAATTAGGTTCGTATCTCGGTATTATAAGGATGCCCTGATATTTTTCTCATGTGTTTTATCATTTAAAGGAAATATTTATCGTTATGTTTTAAGACGCATGTTTATTTGTATCAACGCCTCAATTCGAAGAAATTCTTGGCGCGTTGGCGCGAAATTTTTTCATTATATCAATAATGCTCGTACCAATGTAGTTTATTTTTAATTTCGACTAACTTCATCTTTTCTGAGAATTAAAAAAAAAAGAAGGAAAGGCACGTTCTGTAATTCGCCGGTTTATTTTTAACCGAGGTTCAACTTATTTCTTATCTCTTTCCATTTTCAAGAATAAATTAAAAATAATCAAGAATTTTCAAAAATAATCAACAATGGATATAAAGTTTGCCGGCACATAATGCCTGTTTTCCTGCTAGATTGCTAGCTAAATTAGAATGTTATCATCATATTGGCCATGGTGGAAGAATAGCATAGAGGTTTTTTCTGTTTCTGCACTGGTTGCACTAGTTCAAAAAATGTACACTAATAGCGTTTTTTACACAGGGCTGTATTAATGCGCACTCAGTGCACATTAAAGTGTTCTACATTAACCTAATCTGACTGTAAAAATGAGAAATCTCAATTAATAAAATACTAGTGTATTTTATCAAATATTACAATAAAATGTATTAAGGATTTCGTGGTTTAATTCGTTTCTATATTTTTATTAAACGTACATCTTTATGTCGATTTGTGTACAACGGAAAGTGCACTGAGTGCGCACCAGCTCTGTCAATCAAAAACGTTATGAAACATTTTCTGTTCCTAAAATGGCGTCAACGACGATGTTTTTTGTTTCATTGCAACAGAACTCAAGTGCATGAGTTCACTGTACTGGCTGCACTAGGTCTGGAGTCAGTGCAAGCAGTACAAGCTAAAATTACGGTCCATTTGATGCTATAGATGCTTCGAAGTATTTTTTTATTGGTTAGTTTGTAAAATTCTTTCTTCTAATTGGTCCATCAAATGCTTCAAAGCATTTGTAGCGAGACTTTGACCACAGCTTAGTTCAACCACAGAAAACAAATCTTGTACAAATAGTGCGAGAATTGGTAATTATTTAGAAGATATCCTTCACCTTCAATTTTAGTGAAATTATGCTCATTCAGCGCGTTTTTGCATGAAACGAAAGAATCTAGCAATAAAATGTTGTACCTAGTCCCACGAACCGAGATATTAAACGTTGAAGTTGATGACTATTGAGATTAGGAAATCTGCGAAATATGCGATGAAAGTATGTGCTGCTCACATTTTCATGCTTTATGGCTACATATGCATAGGTCTTTTACTAACTTGCTTCTACAGCGATATATTTACGTTTGTTTATTAATATTCAAATCGTCTTTCTTGCATCGTTTAGGAATTTACAACTTTTCGCACGCAAGAACAAAGCAGATTTTTGTTTTGAATAAAAATGCATCGAATGAGCCTAATTTCATTAAAATCGGAGGTGAAGTAACGATTCTAAATAAATACAGACTAAAATATGTGTACATAGCGCTGCATTAAGTTGATGTGACAGATTTCTTAACTACAAAATCATCAACTTTAACGCTTAATATCTTGGTTTTACAGGCCTAGATATGATATTTTATTGCCAATTTCTTTCTTTTTATTTTGTCACAAAAATGCGACAAATGAGCATAATTTTATTACAATTGAAGTTGGGGAGGGGCGTCTTCTAAATAATTATCCGAGAATTTATGAATAATAAAATGATAAATATATATAAATAATAGCAACATATAAAAACATTTTGTCATCATTATCTTTAATTAAGAATTTTTTTAATAGAATTGCATTCATTTTCATTATACGAATGTAATATTTCCATGTAAATAATATGGGACGTCATTTTTATCTTGCACTAAAACATTTTTTATTCCTTGCCTGCATACTTATTATCTGAGCACAAGAATTGTCGTAACACTTAGACTTAAATTGTAGACGTAAGTAACGCACAAGCTTTCACTTATGACGTACAATTTATTGCCGTCTCTTGGAGAAACATGGGACGGTATTCATAGTCTGTTTTTATTTTAAAACTGTCTTAAATAATGTCTTAAGCTAAAGTCCTCGGATTGACTTATAATATCTTAAGATTGTATTTAAGACGTGAAATTGGGACTGAACTTTCCTTGTTTATACACAATAGACTTGTTCTTTGTGGCTGAACTTTTGCAATAGTTCATCTTCTTTCCTCCGTGAAGAGAAAAGGAAGAAAGATGAACTGGTACAAAAGTTTAATTAAAAAGAATAGACTTATTTCTCTTTTTATAGAACCTAAAAGGCATGTGTATCAAACAAGAAAAGAAGTTTTGTCTTTTATCATCCATAGATATCCATAGACAGAAAGGGTGAAAAAAAGAGAGAAGCTTGCAAACTGAGCACATCATATTATCCTTCCATCATGGTATTGGCTGCGATACTGGCACTAACATCATAGCCAATATGGTAGCAAGATTATAATCCAGCTAGCAACTTAATAATATCAAATAATAGGAATCAATCAAATAATAGGAAAACAAGCATTGTGTGCCATCGACTTAAGTTGAATCGAAATTAAAAATCTACATGGACATAGACAGGCATAGACGCGCATCCGAATCTACTTAATTATATAATCGGTATAATGTGCAAGCCAAAATTAACTATTACAGTTACGTGTTATATGCCCGTTTCTATCAATGTGGATTAACTTTAATTTTGATTTAATTTACTCTTCTTTTTCTAATCCTTGGAAAAAGATGAATAAACCGAAATTGAACCGAAATTAAAGTTAATCTACAATTGATAGAAACGAGCATATTATCAAGACTAGATATATTGCTTTCAGAAATTTTTTTAACGACTCTGTTGAAACAGATGCTTCTGTTGTATCACTCAATTTTTTAATTTTCTGAAACTTGTCGAGCCTGACTAAACATTTACTGTTTTGTAAATTTATCATTATCTTGTTACTCGGATTGTGGTCCAATATTATTAGGTGTACAACTTTGCTTCCGCCGTTTTTTTCCGAAATTCGAGTTTATTGTAAAAAACTGGTTATACATTTATGATTCAAAGTATTGTCCATCGCTAGCCACTACTTTCTCCCATCTTTCGGATAGCGTACGAATCCCGCGTCGAAAAAACTGGTCATCTTTTGAGATTATCCACGAATCGATCCAATTTTTTACTTCTTCATAAGACCAGAAGTGCTGGTCAGCCAGGCCGTGTGCCATTGATCGAAACAAGTGATAGTCAGAGGGAGCAACGTCTGGAGAATACGGCGGGTGGGGTAGGACTTCCCATTTCAACGTTTCCAAGTATGTCTTGACCACTTTTGCAACATGGAGTCGAGCATTGTCATGCTGCAAAATCACTTTA
>NW_017259208.1:1334196-1338641 GCF_001594045.1 Atta colombica | reverse complement strand
ACTACGCCGAGCTGGTCCCACCAAATACAAAGCATGACCTTGGACGTCAAAATCACCGTTCTTGAAGCGTTGAAACCACTCACGACACGTTCTTTCACTAATAGCGGCCTCACCATAAGTATTTGAGAGCATTCGATGAGCCTCAGCCGCAGATTTCTTCATATTGAAGCAAAAAATTAAAACCTCCCGCAAATGATGAGAATTTGGCTCGTAAACTGACATTTTCAATCGAGAATAACTTTATGATGCAGACACAAATCGACTAATGTTTCTATGGGGTTATGTTGACAGATGCCCAAGTTTATTGTATGACGTCTATGATCTATTTATTTCGACCACTTACCGCTAAAGCCATCTATAGGAAAACGGCGGAAGCAAAGTTGTATACTTAATATTAATTTTTAGCTGGCATTATTCTCTAGAATCGCACAGCTGGCACAGTGAGGCGTCTGGTATCTCAACCATAAAATCGCTAACCGCGAGGCTATTTGATATTTTGACTTGAAAAAAATTCAGGATATTCTTTAAAATTACTTTACTTGAATGAAATTACTTTACTTGGGAAATTTACTTTAACTTGAAAATTATTTTAACAAGTGCCAAAAGTTATTTTAGTTTTTTTTAAATTTAATTTTAAGTGTGAAAAAAAATAAAATGTTGAAAAAAAACGAAAGTGATACTTTTTACAAAAAGTTTACAACATTTTGAATTTTTAATATTAAGAGCTAAAAATTTAACTTGATACTTTCAAGATATAATACATTAAGAAAAAAAATAGTTCGAGAGGGCCCGTTTCAAAAAAAAGTATTTATTTTTAAAAATGAAGTGATGAATTTTGATTTAAAAAGTAGTATTAATTTTTTTCGCAATATACTTATTTATTTATAATATATGAATGAATTTTAATCAACTATAAAAAATGCATGAATGCATGAAATAATGTTCGAAAAAATTAATACAATCATTTAAAACACATAAAGTAATTATGTGTTTAATTAATTTAATTAATTTATATATCTGCGCAATCATTACAAAAGAAGATTATCGCAAAGCGGTCTTTTACAGGATGAACACGCGAAGTTTTAGTTTTTCTGTCATTTTTTCGAATACAAAATGCACACTTTTGTGCATTAGTTGAAAAACAACGAAATCAAAATTCGAAAAAAATACACTTAAATCACTACAGCTGGAGTACCAGGCGTCCCACGACCACTTTGACTCGATTGCCGCTGCTACATTGACACATTTAAGCTATTCTATTCGAGAGGGAAGAGCAACTCTCGAATTATAAACAAATAGCACTACAAGACTCATTTTCTAACAATAAGGGGCCTTAATTTAGAAATGAAATATCCGTCTCAGATCCCATAGTGTCAGCCAAAGGTTAAATCTGTTCGCGTTGCTTGAAATCTTCAAGAATTTTTGTACTCAAAGTGATAAATAAATATTTAGACATTGAAGAATGAGAGAGAGAAAGCGAAGATGCTGAGTGCAAAAGTATAAACAGATCTATTATCAGTGTTAGTCAAACGGCGTCTACAATACGATTTTAAGATGTAAAACTTAAGCCTTAAGCTGTAAGAAATTGATTAATTACAATTGAATGCGAGGAAAATAATTGATTATGATTGGTTAATTTTTTAACCAATCATTAACGATTTAAGACTTAAATTTTTTAATCTGTAGACATCCATTATAGTTGAAAATCTTGCTTATGATTGGACAATTTCGTTTTCAAGATAATTGTTTTACAATCCCGCCAAACATGTTAAAAATGTGAATAATTGTATTATTTTTCCCAAATTTTAACTCTTTGTCCCACTATTATACAATGCATCTCAATCTTTATCTCAAATTAAGAATATAATTATAAATTGTCTCTTTTTTAAATGTAAAAATAATAAATGTGAAATAATAAATGAAATTAATAAGTGTGAAATGTAATTTTCAATATGTAAAAAATTTTGTTTTTTAATTTAAAAATGTAGATATTATCATAAAATACATTTAGTAGAAAAGTACAATTTAAAAAAATAAAATGTAATCTTTTGTAATTGGACGTAATTTTTGTTGTAATCTCATGTGATGTTACACATTAAGTGTTATTAGTTATTTCTAAATATGACAATTAATATTTTTTATTTATTTCGTTAACAATAATTAAAAAAGTATTTATTAAAATTTAATTACAATTAATATTAAATTTTTCTTAATTCATTTGCCTTTTTAAGGAATTCGTCACTTTAAATTTTTTTCCATTTTCCCAACATAAAAAGCCTATTTTCCGTACACCAACTGAACTTTTTGCACGGTATATCTTTGTTTCTTACATTAAAGAGAAAGAGACAGAAGAAATGTCTAAAAAGGACGCAAATTCTATCGCATTTTTTATATTAAGAAAGCAAGTATTTGAAAGCGTAAAAACTCAGATGTTCAAATTGAATTGAAAACTTTCAGTGTTTTTACTCTTTTTTTTTCTTTTTTTTTTTCGAAGATGAATTTACTCATTCCTCATGTTATATATCAATTTTTAGTTATTATTTTTGGAAGCATTTTTTGGCAAAGTTTCTGTTATATATAATACAGAAACTATATACGTGTATTTTTTTCTCTACGTTGGAGAGAAAAAGAGAAAAGATAAATCGTGCAAAAAGTTCAACTAAAAAGAACAAGCCTATTGTGTCGCTTGTTGAAAAGTATCATCTATCCACGACCAATATATTCGAAAAGAAAAACAGGATTAAAATCTACGTATTGAAGAAAGAGCCTCAGATATATTTTATTCAGATATATTATCGGATATATAAGAGATATGCGAAAAGACTAATTTATTTTGATGTAAACCCAAGATCGATTTTATTATCTCTGATAAACCTCTATAATATTGGGAGTACAAATTAGTTCGGTCCGTTTTTTTGTGCATTTATTTCAAAACAAAATGAATGAACAGATCAATTAAAGTATTGTCCATCGCTGCCTACTTTTTTCCATCTCTCACGCAATTTTCGAATTCCATCTCGAAAAAAATGACTCGTCTTTGGAGGCGATCCAATTTTCTATTTCTGCGAAAGAAGTGAACTGGTGACTTGCCAAATCGTGCTGCATTCTTCGGAACAACCAGTAATCAGAAGGAGCAATGTCCGGAGAATACGGCGGGTGCGGTAAAACATCTCATTTGAGCGTTTCCAAATATTTTTTTACGATTTTAACGACATGAGGCCGAGCGTTGTCATGAAGACGAATAACTTTATCATGTCTTTGCTTGTATTCCGTTTTTCTCGCAATGCACGGCTCAAATGAATCAATTATAACCGATACCGATCGCCCATAATGGAATCGTCAGATTTCAGCAGCTCATAGTAAACAAGACCCTTTTGGTCTCACCGGATATAGAGCATGATCTTCGAACCATGAATGTTCGGCCATGGTGTTGATGTTGAGCTCGATGGCAACGATTGATCGGGCTTAGCGTAATATTTTTTTCTTCTTGGGGTGATCGTAGAATATCCACTTCTCATCTCCAGTCACAATCCGATGCAAAAAAACCTTTTCTCTGTTGTCTTTGAATTAGCTGTTCGCAAGTGAAAAATCGCCTTTCAACATCTCTCGGTTTCAGTTCACATGGCACCCAATTTCCTTGTTTTTGAATCATTCCCATGGCTCTCAATCGTATAGAAACGGCTTGTTGAGTTACCCTCAATGATTCTGCAAGCTCCTCTTGCGTTTGATTCTGACTTCTTCGAGTAATGCCTCTAATTCGAATTTTTTTGGCTGTCCAGAGCGAGACTTGTCTTCAACGCTAAAATCTCCATCCTTGAAACATCGAAATCATTCCCTATATGATTTATCAGTTGGAGCAATGTCACCATAAACTTCGACAAGCATTCGATGGGCTTCAGCCGCACTTTTCTTCCAATTAAAGCAGAAAATCAAAACTTCCCGCAAATGCTGCTTAGTTAACACAAAATTCGACATTTCAAACACAGTAAAAATCAAGGTTTTTGTATGAAACTCAAAGCGATATAAACTGAATATTATTAATTGAATATTATTAATAGATGTTTGAACTCTATGAAACCGCCAAAATCAGCTGTCACCATGAACCATTCGCAACAGCTGGAGCTATCTTTAGGAAAACGGACCGAACTAATTTGTACTCCCAATATAATATGCGCTAAGTTTCGTATGAAGTTGGCCCCTTAACTTTTGAAAAAATTAACTTTCTATAGCTCATTCGATTGCTTTACTCATGTGCGCAAATTTTTGTACACTTCTGGTAAAAAAATAAAAAAAGTGAATTTGAAAGGGACTAATTTCACATTAGCCCCTCAAAGTATTGGGTTCAGAAAGTTCGTGCCGATGTTGAAGGAAAATTGAAACGCAGAAAATTTAAATTTTAGTATACATTTATTAAATTATATAAATTAGTCGGCACTAACTTTCCG
>NW_017259208.1:1321524-1334096 GCF_001594045.1 Atta colombica | reverse complement strand
TATATATATATATAAAATTCATTAAATTATTTAAGCATCAAAGATTCAGCTTATATACCAATTCCTAATTCTTGTTGATTATGTTTTCACGGGTACGATCTAATAAGATTTTTATTGTTATACAATAATCTTATGTTTTATTATTCTACTAACTGTAATGTCTCTGTTATTTTAAAAAAAGAGAAAAGAGCCATTAAAATTGGAAGTTGGAAGATTTTTTTTGTTTCTGTCATGAGTCAACATGCGTATAATAAAGCGTTGTAACATTAGCCATGTTTAGTAGCATTAGCGTTTAGTAAGCGCTTCACGTTGATTAGATTATACTTTTGGTTCTCAAGGAATAGTCCTATCTCATCGAAGAAAACTTCCAATAATTGCAAAATAAACATTTCGTTGAATGCAGCCATTTCTGCTGATGTAATGAAAAGAAAGTGAAGTCTTTTTTTTACTTTCTTAGTTTATTGAACTTATTCTTTGAAATTAAATTCATTTCTCTGCGAATTGCTATCTTCGTATTTTTTATAAACCTGACGAAACATGTGTTTACTTAGATCATTTCATAGATATAAGAAAACATTAGCTGAAAAAAATTGCATATAATAAAAAACATATTTGATATGATTCTTGTAAAAATACATAAAGGCGATTTATTCGCTTTCAGCAAACGTCTTAGAGCTTCTTTTAAAATCATCCAGCTATTCGCTAATGACTACTTAACGCTGTAACTTCAAAATTTTAGACGCTAGCGAATAAAAAACGTTTATGAAGCTTTTATCAACATTCATTGACATATTAAGAAGTTTACTTCAAACGAATTGAAGCAGCGTCGAGAGAATTCACTGACGAATTAATAACGTTAGACGCTGTTGAAAGCGAATAAAGTAGCTCCGTGTAAATCGCCCTATAACTGTAATATTTATATAATCAAGTGAATGTTTATTTAAAAAAATATTTAGAAAATTAAATTTTTCTTTTACCATTTCCTAAACATCCTTCTACTGCCTCTAGAACTAGCAACGCCTCCCTCCCTCCCTCCCTCCCTCCCTCCTAAGATCTCAGGATGACAAAAGACCTTTTTTTTACTTTGACTTGGCTAGTGGTCAAAAATTGATTTTTAAAACCTACAATAGTTAAAATGTATTTTTGTTTAAGATTTTTTTATTTTTATTATTTTGATCGCACTCACTAGATGTTGCTTAATACCCGATAATTTCAGCTTTGATTTTTTCTTTTGTTCCTCCCCCACTAAAAGTACCAATAAAGGCTATGTTTCGATATTTATTGTGCTAGTGCTGAAAATCTGTAGTGTATGTAACGTATACTGTAACGTATATTGTAAATTTTCAATTGACAGTGAATATGAGAACATAGCGTAATAGTCGAGTAATTAGACGAGTCATTTTTTTCATGCATGCGCATTCGAGTGTGACATCAACACTAATATTAGTACTAATGTCTTACCCATTTCCATCAACGTAGATTAACTTTAATCTCGGTTCAACTTACTCGTCTTTTTCTAATTCTAAAAGATTAGAAAAAGACAAAGAATAAGTTGAACCGAGATTAAAGTTAATCTACATTATTAATCTACATTGGTGGAAACGGGCATTAAAATTCTATTAAGGTCTATTTTGATGTTTCTATGAAAATTATATCATTTGAAAAATTAATAAGGATTATAGAGCAATGTAGAAATTTTAAAATGTACAGATCCATATTACCTGCCTTAATCTTTTTACTGCCGTATCTCGCCAAATCTATGGATCTCTTAAAAAAATATATTTTGTTTTTATATATACAATATCAATAATGTTTGTTTTATCTTTTATTATATTATTTAATATATAATAAAATTTATTTCTGAGTTATTTTTATCTAATTCTTGTTTTTTTATTTCTGTTTTACTATTTTATTTCTATTTTATTACTAGGTTGGATTAGCTTAAAAAATATATATTAATAAAAAATAATGCAAAATAAAATTATTGCTAAATTTTAACTAAAAAACAGATACTTAAAATCGATTTTAGCTAAAGCCACGTTAAAAGAAACTAATTAAAAACACATTAATTCGTAATGTGTTTTTAATTAATTTCTTTTAACCCAGCCAGACTTTCTCAGCGCCCATCAAGGAGCGATAATGCTCACTTCGGGAAACTATGCTATAGATAAATTATGATTGTGCGATTCACAGATAAAGCAGCTCAGTGTTTTATTATTATAAATTTCTATTAATAAAACTTAAATAAATCAAGTGAAAAACAGGAAAAATCAATAAAATCAAATTATGCACCTACAGATTACAAAAAGATTTATACTAAATGAAATTTGGTGACGGTGTTATCAAGAGAAACAGAGATATGAGAGAGGGGAGAGGGGGAGATAGGCAGAGGAGTCAAAGAGAGAAATAATAAATTTTTTGAAGAACTCTTTTGAAACAATTTTCGAAGAAAATTAATATTACATTAGTATTAGAAAGTTGAAATTTTAAGAATGGAGGGTCTGTTGGAATTGGTATTAGAAAAAGTGTTTTTTATTGCCTATAAAAAATGAAAAAAAAAAGACATTTGAAATTTTAAGATCTTGAGATGCGATAAATAAGCATTCGCATGCATTCGCACAGAATATACATAAAAACATATATTATTGATGTTCTATTCTTGCTATGAGTCTGTTTAATATTTAAAACAAGAAAAAGCATAGCAAAGAATTTTTTGTTGAAATGACGGAATCATCCAGGACATCTATCATGAAATAAGTCGGATTCCAATCAGAATTATTCAATTATTCCCCAGATTTCTATTGTGTTTTCTAATGAAAACGGAATAATTCCGATCGGAATCCATTCCGACCTGCTTCACAGTAGATGCCCAGATCACATTATCTTGCTGATTGGTCATATTGAGCGATTTCTTATGAATATTGTATGTAAGATGTGTCTTTCAAACATTAAATTATAGTCATCTATGTACTATTTTTATATTTATATATATTAATTTATTTATGGCTGAAGAGAACTAAGTAAAGATTCCGAAATATTCCAAATCGAGATATCGTATTTTATTTATTATATATAGATATTATGAAGTAATAAATTGAATTTTATTATTATCCTCGTTTGTTTTAAATGATTGATCTTATCTAGATTACTTGTATTGTTTAACAAAGGAATTAAAAACGTTTAATGTTTAAAATTTAAAATTAAAATTTAAATTTAAATTTAAAATTTAAAATAAAAAAAATGTTTAAAATTTGGAATATTCCATAATATTGGATTGATTGTTCAAAGAATCGCGTCTATTTTTTAGGAGACGTTATCTCTCATGACATTACAAAATAAGTAAAAATTATCTCTCCTAATATTACAAAATAAATAAAAATTATCTCTCCTAACATTACAAAATAAGTAAAAATTATCACTTAGACGAAATAATACTGAAAATTATTGAAAATTTAAATTGCTGAAATTGTTTGACATTTTTAATTTTCCTTCATTATTGCTGCAATCACCGAAATGAAAGTTCTTCGTTCAAATTTTTAATCGAGTTTCCAGAAGTTTGAGGAAATAAATCAAGAGGATTTTAGGCACTTTGTCCTGACAATTTCGCAAAAGCAACAGTTTAGCGAATTCGATTGGATGCACCAAATTGATGTAAAGAGATGTATATTTAATAAGTGTAAAAAACGGATTATATAAGACGGATTAGACCGCGAAATATCCTAAATATCCTTTATTATTTATTAATTATTATGTATATGAATATTAATTAATCGTTATGAGACACTTTGTATATGTACTTGCATATATACCATTTGTAGTCATTCGTATTGCGCGCCGAATTAGTTTTCCGGACTTATAAACGCAATTAAACTACTGTAGTAATATCACTTTAAATTGACAAGCTATTTTTAATCATTTGATTTTGCTCGATCAGGCATCCTGTTAAAAAGATGTTATTAATATGCTAAAAAACTAAATAAATTTCTTAGATAGATATATTTCTCAAACTTAGATTTCAATTACAATCCCAATAAAGAGATACTGCAGAATATTAATATAAAATTATTTAAAAAATATTTGTACATGAATATAAACATCTCGATATAATTGAAAGATATATTACAATTTACATTTAGAGATATTATTAGATATCAATATTTAAAGCCACATGGCGCTTTCTTATTTGATTTAAAACTTATAGTCGTATTTGAAGGGGGCGTGAAATTATTTTTTAAGTTTCAAAGATTAATATTTTGGCATGTTTCTATTTTGAAAAAAATCGCTAGTGCTTAGATATTAAGTGAAGTAATCGAATTTCTAAATATTTATAATATTGGTATATACTAATAAGTATTAATGTATATCTATTTAAAAAATTACAGAACACAAAATGGATAACAACCAACCTGGGCAAGGACGCTTTTTCTTGTTAGAGATGATGAAGCAGAGAGCACAAATGCAACGATCTCAAACGCACCATTCTCTAGAAACACCTAGTGTTTCATCAGTTGAACAGACATCAAGATCATCTGAAGGATATTCATCTCATGCTTCAAGTTCTAGTGGAGGTCGCGGACGTGCGCGAATACCTGGTTGGTTAAGATCATTGAATAGCAGCAGTAGTGAGGAATCCAAAAACTCTTCATTAGCAATAGGTCATGGTCGAGGCTCTATCCCAAGTTTAATAAGAAAGCTTAGGTGAGTGAAAGTATTTTGTTATCTCTGAATTACATTTATAAATGCACATTTACAGCAAATATATTTTTTACAATTCAGCAAACCAAGTACATCATTTATACCAGAAAGTGTTAGTAAGGATGATTTTGAAGGAGTTTTAGGAAAATTAGCTGACATTTCTGTATATAATAATCCACCTTCGTCAGAAGACTTACAATCTCCGAATGATATTGCACCGATTTGTCGACAAGGCAAAGCTGGAATGAAGTAAGTAATTAACAATACGTTTACTATTTTAATACGACATTTTCGACTTATAAGACAATAACCCCAACTTAAAAATTCAGAAAATTATAAAACTGATAATACACAGGATGTCTGGATGTAATAAGCTATTTATTTTTCCTGTCCTTTATTTTACTCTTTGAGTGAATAAAAAATCAATTTCCAAAAATAGTCTTTTTTGTTTCTGTTTCATTATTCACTAACAAAAAAAAAGTAGAACATTTTATGAATAAAACCCTAATGAGACATTTTAATGTGATTGATTAGAAAATTTATCAGTCGTATAAAGAATTATTATAATTGCAAGTTTCTATACATTTGTGATTCTATGTGCGATAATTATTTGATACGTTATTCATGATGTAAGAAATTTTCAAGTTGGAGATATATTAGATAATATTTTTGACATTTGGATTAGTCAAATTAATAGAGAGAGATTAGTAGAGATGTACGAATGTACGAAAAAGTTTTTTGACATTGAATCGAATTAAATTGAATTAAATTATTAAAATAACATTTAATCAACAACATATTTATTATTAGGTTAAATTTCAATATATAGATGATAAAAAAGTTCTGTGTAAGAGAAATATTGATTATACACTGTAGCGGGAAATAATTTTCTATACATACATACGTATGTGTGTGTGTGTGTTAATATATGTGATTCATATAAATCATGAAATTTCTTACAATTAGATTTTTAATCTGGGTTCTGATCGTATAGATGCGATTCGATTCATATTTGAATAATTCGCTCGTTTCTACAAATTACACAATATAGACAAGTTTAAAAAATATATAGATCACTTTTGATAAAAATGAAACAATATCACTATCATTTATGACGAGAAATAAAGGATGAATATATTATTATTATAATTTAAAATAATAATAATTAATAGCAATAATTAATGAAGATTGTTTTTCTTTATAGAATAGAAGCATACTGTAACTATGTGGATTTGATACTAGAACCTGGAAAAGGTTTATTCCAATATGAAATTAAATTTTCGCCAAATATTGATTCAGTAGGCTTACGTCGTAAGTTACTTAATCAACATTCTGCTGCATTAGGACGAACAAGAATATTTGATGGAACGTTACTTTATTTACCAATAAAACTGTTTCAAGATGTGAGTTTAAGAACTCTGATAGAGAACTTTTATATTAATACAATGTACGTAATATTATATGATGTATAATTGTTAAATTTTCAGATTTCTCACTATAAATCGGAACATCCAATGGATGGTTCAAAAGTAACTCTCACAATTATTTTTAAAAAGAAAGAATCAATGTGTAATATTCAATTTTTCAATGTTTTGATCAATCGTGTTATGCGAGCACTTAGCTTAGTTCGTATTGGTCGACAAAATTTTAATCCAAAAGGCGCATACGCTCTGCCCCAACATCGATTAGAAGTGTGGCCTGGTTATGTAACTGCTGTAAATGAATACGAGGGTGGTTTAAAATTGTGTTTAGATGCGAAACATCGAGTGATGCGAACAGAAACTGTGCGAGATTTAATGTAAGATTTTTTTTCCAATGTTACGAAATTTTCGAATATTATCACGATTGAATAATTTACAGTAAACTAAATTTATTTTATGTAATCACATTTTAGAAGAGAGATTTTCCAAAAATCACATTATAATTACCAAGATGCTGTTATAAATGAAATAGTTGGTACAAGTGTACTAACGAGATATAATAATAAAACATATCGTATAGATGACGTCGCTTTTAATAAAACACCAACAGATACGTTCTTTAAAAACGGTGAACAAATATCGTACATCGATTATTATAAGATAAATTGGAATATCCAGATTGAAGATGTACAACAACCTCTTTTAGTGCATCGTGATACAGCTAGATTACCAAGTGGCGAGGTTTGTGATTTCATGCATATATATATATATATATATATATAAAATACGATATTCTGCATATTACTGTTGATGTGATATTGATGATCATTTAAAATCCCTTATTGCAAAAAATCATTTGAATATAATAGAAAGAGGAAAGAACAATTTATCTGATACCGGAATTAAGCTATGCAGCGGGTCTTACTGATAATATTCGCAATAATCATTACATTATGAAAGACTTAAGCGGAGTTACGAAAATGTCACCTAATCAACGTCGAGATGTGATCAGACGATTTTTAGAAGAGATCCAGAAGACTGATGTGACTCGAGAAATATTATCAGAATGGGGTTTGCATTTAAGCTCTGATTTAGTTAGATTTACTGCAAGACATCTTGAGCCTGAAATGATACATTTTGGAAATAATAAAATTTTTAAGACGACTGAGAGAGCAGATTGGAGCAGTGCTGCAGTAAAAAATCCCGTGTTACGTACTGTAAGTATATTAACTAACAATTATTGGGAGTACAAATTAGTTGAGTCCGTTTTCCTAAAGATTGCTCCAACTGTTGTGAACAGTTCATAGTGACAGCTGATTTTAGTGGTTTCAGAGAGGTTAAACATCTGCCAATAATATTCAGTTTATATCGCTTTGAGTTTCATGCAAAAACCTTGATTTTTACTGTGTTTGAAATGTCGAATTTTGTGTGTGTTAACCAAGCAGCATTTGCGGAAAGTTTTGATTTTCTGCTTTAATTGGAAGAAAAGTGCGGCTGAAGCCCATCGAATGCTTGTTGAAGTTTATGGTGACACTGCTCCACTGATAAATCATATAGGGAATGATTTCGACGTTTCAAGGATGGAGATTTCAGCGTTGAAGACAAGTCTCGCTCTGGACAGCCAAAAAAATTCGAATTAGAGGCATTACTCGAAGAAGATCAGAATTAAACGCAAGAGGAGCTTGCAGAATCATTGGGGGTAACTCAACAAGCCGTTTCTATACGATTGAGAGCCATGGGAATGATTCAAAAACAAGGAAATTGGGTACCTTATGAAACCGAGAGACGCGATTTTTCACTTGCGAACAGCTGATTCAAAGACAATAGAGAAAAGGTTTTTTGCATCGGATTGTGACTGGAGTTGAGAAATGGATATTCTACGACAACCCCAAGAAGAAAAAATACTACGCTAAGATCAATCGAGCTCAACATCAACACCACGGCCGAATATTCATGATTTAAAGAATCATGATTTGTATCTGGTGGGACCAAAAGAGTCTTATTTACTATGAGCTGTTGAAACCTGGCGATTCCATTACGGGCGATCGGTATCTATTTAATTGATTCGTTTGAGCCGTGCATTGCGAGAAAAACGGAATACGAGCAAAGACATGATAAAGTTATTCTTTTTCATGACAACGCTCGGTCTCATGTCGCTAAAGTCGTAAAAAAATATTTGGAAACGCTCAAATGGGATGTTTTACCGCACCCGCCGTATTCTCCGGACATTGCTCCTTCTGATTATTGGTTGTTCCAAAGGATGCAGCAAGTCACCGGTTCACTTCTTTCGCAGAAATCGAAAATTGGCTCCAAAATTGGATCGTCTCCAAAGATGAGTCATTTTTTCGAGATGGAATTTGAAAATTGCCTGAGAGATGGGAAAAAGTAGTAGGCAGCGATAACATATTTATCAATACTTTAATTGATCTATTCATTTTGAAATAAATGCACAAAAAAACGGACCGAACTAATTTGTACTCCCAATATTTAGAAATTAAAAACTACATACGTAATTATACATAGTGAAAATCATCTTGTATAAAAACATTTTATTATTTTACACTTATGTCTCTTGTGTTTTAGCCTAATTTATCCAAATGGAATATTATATATTTTATAAAGGATAGAGATTGTGTAAGAGACTTCTTAGAACAGTTGAAAAAAGTTGCAATTGCGATCAATATGCGAATTGATAGCCCAAAACAGGTTACTTTAAGAGATGATAGAACTGAAACTTATCTACGAGAAATTCAAAATAATCTCACCGATAATCTCGAATTATTAGTTATTGTATTTCCAACCAACCGCACTGATCGCTATTCGGCAATAAAAAAGTAAAATAATTTTTTTTTATAATATGATATTTATCTTCTTGCACATGTGAATATATTGTGTTGCAATATATTATACAAAATAAACATATAAAAATTGAGTATATCTTGGTCCTTGGACATGAAAACATAATTTTTCGAAATTTATTTGTTTATGTAACAATAATTAAAGATAAAGCCTGGAAAAGTATGTTTTATTGTTCTGTTACATTTCAGATTATGCTGTGTACAGAAAGCTATACCATCACAAGTCATTATTTCGAAAACAATTTCTAAGTCTCATAAATTAAAAAGTATTACAGAAAAGATAGCACTTCAAATCAATTGCAAATTAGGAGGAGCACTGTGGACTCTCGCTTTGCCACTAGTATATAGAAAACTTCTATTTTATCATATATAATTTTATTTATGTATTTATCTTATTTTATTCAATTAATTTTATTGTTTTGTAGAAAAACTGTATGATATGTGGTATAGATGTTTATCATGCTGGTGTTGGAGGAGGTTCACGAAAAAGTGTTGCGGGATTTATTGCTAGTTTGGATACTCGATTGACTAAATGGCACAGTAGAATTTATATGCAGGCCTCTAAGCAAGAATTAGTTGATATGCTACAAGTGTGCCTTACTTCAGCTATTAATGCATTTCACAAAGTAATTAATATTCATCTTTTAAATGTAAACTTCTTTTGATTGATTCATCAAAATGATAAATATGTTGTCAGTATAACGGATGTAATCCAGAACGTATAATGATATATCGTGATGGAGTCGGTGATGGAGATTTAGATTACGTAGAAAATTACGAGGTAAAACAATTATTGGCGACGTTTAATCGCATAGCGCCGAATTACAAACCGCAACTTAGTGTAATTATAGTTCAAAAACGCATTAACACGCGGATATTCATCAAAGGAGTGAGTATAGCTAGAATTATGATATAATCGTGAAATATGTTGCGTTAATGATAAGTTTTTAATTGACAATGACATTTTAATTTGCAGAGAGATGGTTTAGACAATCCTGCACCTGGAACTATTGTTGATTCGTGCATAACGAGGCGAAACTATTACGACTTTTTTCTCGTGCCGCAAAATGTGCGACAGGGTACAGTAACACCCACACATTACATCGTCATTCATGATTCATCAAATATGGAAACAGATCTCATGCAACGATTGACATATAAACTTTGTCATTTATACTATAATTGGCCTGGTACGATACGTGTACCAGCTCCTTGTCAATACGCACACAAACTTGTGTACCTGGTGGGACAAAATCTTCTAGCTGAGCCACACCGATCCCTTTCAGATATTTTATTCTATTTGTAACTTTATCATTATCCAATGTTACTTTTGTCTCACTCATCTTTTTATTCTTTTTTGTTCTCTTTAAATGACGTACAAAGTACTATAAAATAACAGTTCACCGTTTAAGAGAATATATTTTGAACGAACTGATTGATTGGATGATTTAATTGTGATCCTGCAGAAATCATTGCCATCAATAATGAAAATATTATACACAAAGACAAGAGAATACTTGGAAAGTGCTTTGTTTATCATATGTATACTTGGTATATTTGGTAGTATTCTCTTGTCTTTGTGTATATAAATCTTTCACTAGAAAATCTCTTACATAGTTAATGTTTTATTATACAGTTGATTCTTGCGTTTGTATTAATCTAGAAAGTAATAATTGTTGTAGGTAAATACTTGTTACTCAGGTAAATATCAATGCAAGTTGTTACTCAAATATAATTTCATCTTGTTAACTATATACATATAAATATACATATAAAACTAAGATTTCTTCTATTATAAAAAGATTTATGCCAAATAACTATGCTTTATATATGGCTTTGGTCAAAAATATTAATTTGTTAATTATTATTTAACATTGTAATTCAAAAATTGATTTTCGCCATTTACTATGACTTATCTTGTTTCAAATACTTGTTTCAAATACTCTTATGTATAATGTCGGTAATTAATAGGAAATAATAGGTAAAAGAATTTCATATTTATGAAAAAAATATAGGTACCCAATATTTTTGATCAAGGTTCTATTTTAAGATACATAGTTTGTATTACTTAATTTACATAAAACTAAGACGAATTAAAAAAATTTCTTTCATAGTTTTTTCAAAATCTTTACAAAGTTATTAACGAATAATGTTAAAATAAAAGTTGTCAAAAATATAGCGCCTGTATCTATTCTCGAGAACGATTGATTTACTTTAATATTATATTTTTCAGTATTATGTTCTTTTTTTATTTTCAGGCAATGAAACATGACGTGACAATAGTAATAAATATAACATTAGTAATAATAAAATTATTTGATAATTTAAGTAAATGTCATTTTAATATAGTTTTGAAAATTTGTTTGTACGTATGTACTAGGATATAAATGCCATGACTTTATGATTTTTCATTCCTTCTCATATCTTCTTATGTCTTCTCTAATGCATGTATCTTTGGATGGCTAGGCATTTATGTATAATTCTACACATATATTGTGATATAAAAATACATCTATTATGTATTTTTACATAGAAATCTTGTATTGTTTACTCAATGGATGCTAAAATGTAATATTTTTTATAAGATGCAAAATTATTTTTAATATTCATTATTATATTTTATTTACTTATTCAATATTATAATTATTTTATTTTTTTGAAGATGAGATTTGTAATATTAGATTATTACTAACTAGATCATTAATTTTAATTATCTATCGGCTGAGAAGATAAATAGGGTGTAGTTATATCCTATAAGTATATTCTATATATATATTATATATAGAAAAATAATGTAGATCATTTTGTCAAATTTTTCTAAAGCTATTGTCTGCGGTCTACTATGTATGTAAATATATTTTTATATATCTAAAAAAAAAATCCATATTTTTGAGATAATTATTCCTATATCAGTCCATTTAATGACTTATACTTGTTCTAATAAAATCAATTCTTTATTTATATTTCTTTAGTAAAGTGTTCAATTATTCTCGATTTTATTTCTTTATATACTATTGCTAAAAAAATTCTTGTTTAAGGATGTAATTTTAAACAATATAATAAGAAGTCAAATTCATTATTTTTTATTTTAATATATATTTATTCATAGAGCATCTAATCTAAATTTAAAAATTACAGATTGAATGATAGATATATGTCACAATTCAATATATTAGGTGTAGTAAAAAGAAATCCATTATTTTTGCATGAAATTGAATAGAAAAATAATGGATTTCTTTTTACTACACCTTACATAACTACCAATATTTTGAAAAATATTTTCATTTATTTTACTATAAAAAGAAACATTAAGACGCAAGATTCAACTAAAAAAAGTAAATACGGCGTATGTGAATGTTTTAATATTATTTAATAGGCTTTAGTATTACAAAGTGAAACATTTAAAGTGTTAACAAACTATGTAATTACATATTTTTAAAGAACTGTTTTCCTTATACCAATTCATGATTCATCTCATTATTCTGTGCATATTAACTTCTACCTTAACTGAATTTTTCAGTTAAGCTAGAAATAGAATTGCAGAATAGGATAATTATGTAAAAAAAATTATACATACATATATATATATATATATATA
>NW_017259208.1:1299078-1321461 GCF_001594045.1 Atta colombica | reverse complement strand
ATATAAATATATATATATATATATATATATATATATACAAATGGAGGCGATCTCCAATGGTCTTAAAAGATCGCTTTTTAAAAAATTGATTTTATTATAATTCGTTTCTCTTATACAACTTTCATCTGAATATATTTTTAAATTTTGTGTGTGCGTCTGCGCGCGCGCGCGTGCATGTGTGATACATAATTTTTTAGAGATAGTACAATATCTTGTAATATATTAAATGCCCCTATATACGTATCTGATAAGTCTTCAAAATTGAGAAATTTTAGAAACTAGAAGAATTGAAGGAATTAGATTAGAAAATGACCAAATAAAATTTTTTTCCATTAAGGAAAAAATTTCAAAATTTTAATCCTGCAACTTGTATTACTTTGAAGAGTTTATAACGAATCTGTAAAATTTATCACAAATTATTCATTGATTTATGCACATTAATTATGAGTTAATTAAACATGATATTCAACGGTTCTTAAATATCCTTGGATTCTGGAATTATACTACAAATTTATGTATTCTGGAAAATTCCCTTGAAATTTCAGGACTGGCTTGGAATTTTTCGTTCTTTTCATTAAAAAATAATGGTGAAAAGAGAAAGAAATAATAAAAAGAAATTTGTGTATTTGGATATAAATAATTTCCTTAAAAGATGCAATAAGTTATCAATAGAAAACTTGAATTTAATATCTAAAATTGGAACATAGAAAAATCATTTGTGTTGATGGAATGTTCATTTAATATTATTTATTAAGCAATAAGTAATATTCCAAATTTATTAGCGTTTTAATTCATTCTATAGAATCTTGTGAAAACAGCATTACAATATTGTGAGAAATCGATGAAAATCAATTAAATAATGATAATTGATGGATCCTGGAAAAACTTAGCTTTTTACCTAGAATTATTCTTGAATTGACTAGCTAGATTTTGCTGAATACCATGTTAAAGTATATAATTCGTTTCTTCTTACAATTTATCTTATAATTCATGAAAATTGTCTTCAGTGATATTTTCATACGCTAAGTTGAATTTTTCAAATACACTGAGAAAAAAATATAATTAATTTTAATAAATATTTCGTTGGCAGTATTCAATTAAATATTTATTAAATATTTATTTCAGTGTGCTATATTTTTGTGTGACTATATTTTTTTCAGTGTGCAACTCTATAAATACGTACATATCCATTTTTATATTATAAATATTGATTTACAAATTCATTCAAATTTAACTGATCATTCCATTTCGGGGAAAGTATGAAAAAATATGACTAGCGTGGAACATTGGATTCAATCGGATTGCACTTATTCGATTCGTAACATATACCTACAACAAGTACATTTCAGCATCGTGTCCGTCACTCAGATCGAACGTGCCTGATAAATCTGATTATTCTAGAAAATTTTATATTCCATTCTAGAAAAATATACATGTAAAAATACTAGGAAAATTTATAATATAATATTAACATACAGTATATATTTTCGTCATATATTCTTATATATTATTTTATTATTTAGATATTTTTTAAAAGACTGCAGACTTTTTCGGACAATACACAATGTCTAGAAGATGTCTTCATAATGTTATTACATAATGTTAAAATATATTTTTTAAATATATTTTAAACATGTTTCCAAAACATTTTTATGATGTTTTTTTTAGACATGCATGTTGTCTGAGTTTAATGTTATACGGTTCATCTCCTTTTTCTCTTAACGTTGAAAAAAAAAGGAAAAAATATGAATTGTGCAAGAAATTGAACTAAAAAGCACAGGCTTCTTGAGAGGAATCAGAGGTAGGCAAGTATGAGGCATATAAGCATAATTGCGATAATTATATAGTTCTGTTCTTTTTAGTTGAACTTCTTACATGGTTCATCTTTTTCCTCCTTTTTTTTCGTAGAAGATAAAACGAATCATGTAAAAAAAATCTCGAAAGCGAATCAGGTAGATAGATAATACAAGCACGTAATCGTGATAATTATAGATCCGTTTTTTTTTTGTTAATTACTTGTTTTTCTTCTTTTTTATAATGTGAAGAGAAAAAGGGGAAAAATGAAATTTAGTTAGAAAGAATCGATCTGCAGGACCATTAATATTATAGTATATTTATATATATATTTATACATATACTATTCATTGTAAATTATATTTTGTATCATCTATGCAAATAACTTATAGATCATCGAAATAATTATATGTTCTTGGTCATTGCATTGAAGTTTCTTAAAAACTAAATTTTAATAAATATTTGAATAGTAACGAGCTGAATGTTTATTAAATGTAAACATATATTTATTTATTTAGTACAAGAATCACTAATTGGTTTAATTATCACTTTTATTTAATAAATATTTATTTACTGTAAATAAATGTCAAATTAGTTCTATATATTCGCGAATGTTTATTAAAATTGATTAAAACGTACATTTTTTGGCTGCAGTATAGTATAACTAAAGTTAGATACGTATTAACAATCATAAAACAATATTTTTTTCTTTATGGTGTTATCCAATTTAAATAATTTACGTATTTTGCTAAACTGTCTAATTATATTGTTTACATGAGAAAGATTCGCGTAAACTTAAACAACACAATTCCATGGAAAAGTATTCTTTGAAATATGCGGCACAATCCAGTACCGGATTTTGTAATTCTTAATAACAGTGTTAATATCCTTATATTGTACATGGTAAAAAAAAAAATGCGCAATAATGTAGATATCGAATTGTCGTTAAAACAATCATTACAAATCGAGATACTGGAAGTCCTGGAACATCATTGACACATTTTTGAAGTAATCAGACTGCGTGCTCCAGAATTACGAGGCATCGTAATACGCGGGATTCGCGCAAGTTTTGGCCTTCGCGGTGAGAGGTATCGATTCTCGTTACGATGCGTTCCCGGTCGACGTTCTCTGATCGACATGCCTCCACCTTTCGGCGGGACGTAGATCATCCTCTCGACTGCTTTTGACGGAATCGAGGTTCACGCGCTTTCGTCGGCGCCGTCGCGCGCATGTTAATTCCTGGAGATCCGATCCCCGCAAGGTTCTTCCGCATTGCGACGTCCGTCCGTCCGTTGACACGATTGTTACGCCACTGCGCCGTGTCGCCGTCGCGCTCGTGTGTACGTAATAAACACGACGCACGTACCGCACGTGCATACGAATGCGCGAGCGGAGACGTGCGCGCGCGCTTCAGTTCGTATTTACAATCGCGTAGCGGCGTATATCGGAGCCGCCGCCATTCGCGCTCGCGCTCAGCGCCTGCGTACATCTTGTTTACAACTGCGGAGCTCGGCGTACACATGACCTTTACAAGATAGACACGATCGTCTGTTCGGTTGGCTAGGCGTGAACCCGCGCGCGCGGCTCACGAGAAGGAGAAAGAAAGAGAAAGAGAAAGAAAGAGAGAGGTGTCGCGCGCGAGTGTGTTGTGTCGTGAGCGAGAGTCCCGTCGCCTTTTGCTGGAACATCCGGCGGCCACGTTACCCGGCGATTGCGGGGACTCGCACGAATTTTACGCGCGTTGAAAGGAGAGTCGAAAGTTGTGCGTTACGTCGCGATCGCGTCTGCGTCGCAATTGTGTTAACGTTTTCGCGTCGCGACGATCGACGATTAAACAACGAGAAAGACGGCCGATCGGTATAATTGCTTGCGTCTGATCTCGATCACAGTCACGCGAGTGACGACACGATTGTTTGTCGCGCGCATCCGAAGTACTCTTGGTAAGTACTGCGGGACGTGAGGGTTTATCACGCGCACGCACGCACGCATGCACGCACGCACGCCTTAACGACGGTTGAGGTGGTCGAGGAAGAATTCTATACTCGGGCGAAGGAGTCGCCTCGAATTTGTCGTCTCCGTTGGATCGCGACCCTTACGAGGTGGGACGAGGGGAGACACGGACGTGATCGTGATATCCCCGCGTCTATTTTCGTGCGTGGCTGATAGTGCGTCGTTAATCGGGTTGTCCCGGGTGTGCGTGTCGTTTCCCCTCTTCTCCTTAGACGCGGTGGAGAAGGAGGAGCGGAAGAGGAGCCACACGAGGAGCAGCTGCGGAGAAGGAGCGCGAAGAGTGGAAGTCAGTCGGCGACGGACGGAGAGCGCGGTGCGGCGAGAGGGGAGAAGAAAGGGAGGGGAGAGGAAAAGAAACTGCGTTTCTCTCCCCCCTCCCCCTCCCCGCTCCCCCTCTTCCACCCCCCGCATCGACCTGGAATGCCGCCGTCGCTGCCACGGTTGTTTTGATGTCGGCCGCCGCTATTGCGCATGAAAAAAAATCGCGTTGCCCTTGGCAGTAGCCTATTTATCGAGAGGAGCGCGCGACCGTGCCACGAGCTGTGTGCCGATAAGGGGCGAATTTCGGCCAGCCGCCCACTTGCGAGGCTCACCGTCACCCGCTATTCCCGTCTATCCATCCATCCATCCATCCATCCATCCATCCATCCGTCCGTCCGTCCGTCCGTCCATCCATCCATCCATCCATCCGTTCGTCCGTCCGTCGTGTCTGTCTGTACAGATATACGTCGGTCGTGTTTCCTCGCCACGCTGTAACACGTTTTCCACGAAAGAGACTCGAGACGTGCGGCGTTTGCTCGCGATTAGAGAGAGAGAGAGAGAGAGAGAACCTGTCTTGTTGTGAGTGTCTCTTTCCTCCCCTCTGCCGCCACGTCGCTCTTCTCTCTCTCTCTCTCTCTCTCTCTCTCTCTCTCTCTCTCGCACTCCCTGCGTCGTGAATCGTATTGCGTATCACGCTCTCCGTCTGTCTGTCTGTCTGTCTGGCTGGCTGACCGACCGTCCGTCTTTCTATCTCTGTTCCTCTGCGCGTGCGCTCGCGCGCACGTATGAGTGTAATGTGCGGTGAGCGCGCGCGTGAGTGAGTTAGTGTCGGTGTTTATTCTCGCACGCGTATGAGAACACGCGCGCGCACTCGTGTGTATACACGTCACCGTCGTGGAGCACGCAGTAAATTGTGTTATTCGGAGAGATAAACAGGTGCAGGAGGAGGGCTCGCTCGGTTGTTCGCTCGCTCGCTCACAAAACGGCCGCACCTCGTGGCATACGCGCTGTGTGACGGCTCGTCGTGTGGCTCACGGCAGTCCGGCGTCTACACTGTCCTCCCCCGATCGCGGACGCGCGTCACGAATTACTTGCTCGCGCGAGGAATGCGCGAGCGGCGGTGGCATGGCACGTCCGAGCCACCGTTGAGGAACCTCGGCGCGCCCGAGATGCGGCCTGAGCCGCCTGAGATTGGTGGCGGGCGAAATTAGACGAAACCGCGTGACAGGTGGATTCGAGGCGTGCCGAGACGTGGAGAGAAAGAGAGAAGGAGAGTGAGAAAGGAAGAGAAAGAGACGAGAGACGGTGGACGGAGTGTGAAGGAGGGAGCGTAGCGAGAGTGAGAGAGTGGCCGTCGCAATATCTCGGAGTCCGCGGGATCTTCCCTACTTGGTTCCCGACGCCGTGAACGTGCGAGCGAGAGAGGACCGAGGGTGATTGTGAAGATTGTGATCATTTCGTTGCCGCAGTCATCGTCATCGTCATCGTCGTCTCGTGGCTGGCCATAGCTCGCCATTGTTATTGTTGTCGTTCCTCCTAACCTACGAGAAGGTGGACGTCCGCGACTGCCATCGTGAGAGGAAGAGAGAGGGACGCGACGCGACACGACGCAGCAGCAGCAGCACGTCCTCGGACCTCGGGGAACGTTGCGACGAGGGCATCGCACATCGCACATGTAATCTGGCTGTTGCTCGCACGCATCGCCGTGTATATTTACGTCCCGAAACGTGCTCAGTGCGAAGGCGCGCGCGCCTCACGAGAGCCGCTCCCGATATCGTTTCCGTCGTGACTGTCAATGTGCGACGGACCTGAGCGACGCGCGATAACAGCGAGTCGACAACGAAGACGGCACGTTTTTCCTCAACAACGGAGGGAAGCATCGTGGCGCTGGAAGGCGCAGTTCGCTGACACGTTGACGGTCGTTGTTGTTATGCCCGCGAAAGTGCGCGGATCACGCTCCACCAAGGCGATTGAGCGGCGACGTTAATCGTGTTGCAGGAGCGACAGAGACGGAGAGATATCTATTATTTATTAAAAGATTGATCGATCGATTGAACTTTTATCGTCGGTTTAGGAACATGTCCTCTAAGAACATTCGAGATAAACAAAAATATCAAAAGTAAAAAATTTTATAACATTGAAAAGTAAGAATCGACAAGGAAAGTATAGTGAAACTCAAAAATAATACGAAGATACACAAAAAATTAAAGAGAATTAAGTACAAAAAATTAGAAAAGAAATCGGTATAAAACGCAGAATACAACAAATATAAATAAGACGAAAAAGAGAAAGAGGACATTTGATGCGAGTGTGGAAATTGTCGTCGTTTCTCGAGCACAATGAAATGAACTTTTGCGCCGTTGTGCGTGACGCAGTCTTTCGGTGAGGACGAGGCGCACCGCACGCACGTGTGACGACGTGCTCTCGGCACGTTCCGCGAAACGCGCCGCGCACGCCGCGGACTCGCATGCTCGAGGAGAAAGGAACAGGCAGCGGGAAGTGGGAAGCGAGCAGGGACGATAGTAGCCGGGATATCATGTGAATGATACGTAGAACGCGAAGGGCCGAAACGCTTGTATCCGCGTACTCGAGGGATTCGTTGGTAATCACTAATCGTGCGACAACGACGAAGACGACGACGACGACGACGACAACGACAACGACAACGACAACGACGACGACGATCTTTTCGATCGTCATCCCGACGATGTCTTCGGGCAGGGGCCCGGCATCGCCCTCGGGCGGGCCCGTGATCCGCTCTGGCCATCTGAAGAAGCTCAAGACGATGAAGAAGAAGTACTTTGTGCTGCGCGGCGAAGGACCCGGTTGCCTCGCCTGCCTCGAGTATTACGACAGCAAAAAGAAATTCGAGAACAGGCAGCCGCCGAAGCGCAGCATACTGCTGCACAGCTGCTTCAACATCAATAAGCGCGGCGACACCAAGCACAAGCACGTGATCGCGCTCTACACCAAGGATGAGTGCTTCTGCCTGATCCTCGACAGCGAGAAGGAGCTGGACGAGTGGCTCAAGGCGATGCTTAGGCTACAGAGCGGGGACGTGCCCGACGGGGAACAGCCGCGGCCTACATTCGGTAAATAAGTCAATTGCGCCGTTTTTCCATTTCCCGCCCGAACTCCCGTCAGGAGAACTGATAAGCAACCTTTATTGCTCCTTTGCAACCTTTATTACTCCGATCGATATATACGTATAATCGCGCTATCAAAAATTAGCCATCGTCATAAACGGATATCGATATATTGACGTTTAAATTCCCGCTTGTTATTTATTTGTCTAATAATGACATTTGCGTTCTTTAGTTAGCAATTTACGTACGGCCTTGATATACATTCTGTTGCGTCTTGGAAAATATGAGTCTTCTCGTTTTCTGCGGATGATAATCGATTTTTTTTTTATGAGATTATCGTGTACCTTTTCTATGATGAGATTATCGCGCACCATCGACTGACGTAGGGACTAGCAACAGAATTTGGTCGCATGTACATGTTTGTTTATATCTACACTATAGAATGAATCGATGATTTTCGGAATGCCTCTCCGCGAATTTTATGTTTCATTCCTTTTTTTTTAAGAAGAACAAGAGTTTTCTTGTAACTTAAAAAAAAATTGCCTATTTTGTCCATATCAAATTTTATAATTGTGTACATATTCTTGAGAAATTTATGCGAAACTAAAGGGATAGATACAAAGATGCACAATAAAAAGTGCATCGCTACTATCTGTGTATTTTGTGACTTCCACATTTCGAACGAGTTATGTAGCCTTGAAATAAAAATAACGTTGGCAATTGTTTATGTTTTTGTGTTCCTTGCAGGAACAAAGAAAACAAGAGTAATGTCGGATAAATAAAACGCCTTTGTTTCAAATTATGTATTACTCCTTTGGTCCCTCTACACAGAATCTCTGTTTTAATATAAAAAAGATTCCGTGTTTGTCTTGATTATTAACACAATTCTCTTAATATATATGAACTAGAATTATTTTATACAAGAGTCAGTATTTATATTATTTTATATTTTCGAGCATTATTCACTATAACGAATTTGAACTACAAGTTTTCTACAACATTTAAGTATATGCAAACATACATAATAATAAATAATAGTGAACTTGTTTGCGTTATAAATAGATGTTTATTGCATAATATTACTATGCATAATATACAATTCCTATAATAATTTACAGTAAATGAATTATAACAGATATTTTAAGTTTTCCATGTATTATTTTGAATTCTAAATTTTTAAATATAATTGATTATAGAAAACTTAAAATATTTGTTGTCCCTTCACAATGCATGTTTACACTTACCTATTGAAATTAAATATAGTTTATTACATAATGAAGTATTACATTCATAAGTTATTTTCGTATTTCAAATGAGATTAGTATCTTATATTTTTTTTATGTCTTTCAGAACACGTGTGGCAAGTTACAATGCAAAAAAGAGGTCTCGGTGCACGAAAGAACATTCATGGACCCTACAGATTATGCCTCACCGATCAAACTTTAAGTTTAGTGAAAATTGGGGCACAGGATAACTCTGATTCTATCGAGATTTCTGTAAGTTTACGTTAAATATAGTTAATGTAGTGTAGCATGTTACAGACTAGTACTTATAGCTATAATCTTTATTTTTTTTATGTATAATCTTTTATTTTTTTTTGTACGAGCTTTGCTATTTAATAACAAAAGAACGCCGTAGTCTAATTTTAAAGCGTTTTTATTCATGGTGATCCGAAATGTATTTAGACGGATCAATTTTCACCATGAATAATAAAGTGAATGAAAGATTTTGTTTAGACTAAGCGACGTGACACGGCGAAAGCATTTGAACACGGTGATATTTCAATGCCTTGATATATTATTGCCTGTTTGGAAGGCTTACCGTGAAGCTTCGCAAATTAAGCGCCTTAATAATGCGCATTATTATTAAAAAATATATCTTAGAATTTTGTTATCGTTAGTTGAAGATTAACAAAATTTGACATTTATATTAGAATCAATATACAATCACTAAATTTTTTTTCTCTTGCAGCTAAATTATATTAGACGATGTGGATTTGCGAATGATATATTCTACATAGAGGTTGGCCGATCCGCCGTAACCGGAGATGGCGAATTTTGGATGGCAGTCGAAGATAACAATATCGCGCTCAATATGTACGATGTTATAACGACTGCGATGAGGAATTCGAAAAGTAACAAAGACGAAGTTGGACCTCGCCAGAGAACGCGTAGTTCCTCCGCCAACGAAGCCAGTAAACCTATATCCGTTCTTCAAAGACGGCATACAGGTCAAAAGCTTCATGGCTTTTCGCCCCTAGGTAAGCTGCAATTTTCGCAAATCTGCTCCTTGTACATATCGTTTATCCATTGTGTTTTATACCAGGATGTAAGTTATCAGTTTTTTTCAACGTGTTTCGTATTACTTATCGAAATGTGATTTTCGTTTCGCATATGTAACTTGGGATATATCGGTTATCACGTTTATAATCCGAAGTCGACAGAGATACTGCGTCTCAGTTTGCTTCGATATACGTCATTTGTGTATTTAAAATTATCCTTTTTACAAATTCCTTTTAAATCCGGACTTGAAACTTCGTCTAATACACCGTTCCTTTACACATAATTGCACACGCACATTAAATAAATTGTATACTTTAAGAAAACCAGGTGAATCGTCGTATGTGTACACATTAGTGTTCAGCTTTAGAATAACACAAATGGGTTTACGGGGTTTACAGAGGAACAGAAGACATACAAGGAGCAAGTGGAACCATTGCAAGAGCAGACTGCTACTTCCTCTGTTCTCACACAGTGTAGTCAATCTCGGAATACCTCCTCCACCAATACAGTCACGGGTCTGTTCTCTGTCACAATAGCTATTTGCTTTCCTTCTTTCGCGTTTCATGGATTTTGAATGGCAAAAAGGACACATAAAAACAGTGAACATGTCGTTTATTTTTCTTCAATTTTCCATTTCATGGGATATAGGACTTTATCCAAAAACTTGATCATTGCATTTTTCTTTTTATTACATTTGATACATATTGCAACACATATTATTTACATATACGCAATTGATATGACTTTTATTTTCAATTTTTTAGAAGAAATAAATTTAAAAAAAATTGTGCTATCATATATTCTCATTTCATTTGTAAATATCATTTATTATATTATACACATAGCTTATTTATTTATAATACATTATCTTTTGGAAAGAATTAATAAATGTTTAATAAAATGGGAAATATTTTTTTAACGTTAAAAGTAATGTCAACTTATTGTTATGTTCATATCAAATAAATTTTTGGAAACATGTAGATTGAAAAGCTAAAGCTGAAACTTTTATACGAATGCAATGATCAATTGTGTTAAAAATAAAAATTTGGGTCAATCAGTAATGCATCATTTTCTGAGTGTTAGTTTCATAGTGTAAATAGCATGATTGATACAATCGGCAAGTTATCTGGAATCTGTAAATTGTCTAATGTCAGGTATCATATATATATATGTGTATAATGCATCTTGCTAAAATGATGACGAAAGACAGGAAACTGAATTGATACGCTTTATTGTCATTTGTAATGTTATTGGTGTTTTATCATAATTCTTTTTTCACGTAAAAGTTATCGTCATAAGAAAAATCAAACTTAAGAGAACAGTTAGTTGAAAAGGATTATTAAAATAGGTTTTGTGTGTCAGACTTGTCAATAACTCATCGCGAAACATAAGAGATAGATTCTTTTTGCGGTCATGTCTTTAACAGCACGATTGGTACACTATCCGTGCCGTATCTGTCATATCCGGCACAAGATGCACGTAAGACAAAAGACAGTTGTGCGATAGTGAGAGGTGTGTGGTTTGCAGCCGTTGCTGGTACCGGGGCTTGGACTACTGGGATTGCCACGACTAATGCCAACAGTGCCGGTACCGCTAGACGTCGTCATTCGGTAGCGAGTCATCCTCATTCCGTCAATAATTCCCAATCCGTTCACAATGTCACAACAGCAACAAATGCAACTATGACTACTACTACTGTCACTACCACTACCATCACTGCAACCACCACTACCATCACCACCACCATTACTGCGACCGTCACCGCGACGATCACTACAACCACAACCGCGACAATATCCCATCAGAGAACCTTGTCGCTGCCCTTAGCTGCCGTTATTATCAATCAAACGCAACCATCTAAAAGATCCGTTTTACGGTGTATGTATTTCGTTTCGTCACACATATTTGTTTAATCGATCCGAATCTCTGTTTTATCCTTCAGTGTTTCTGCAATATGCTTGTTTTGCTCTTTTTGTTACACATTCATTCCTTCCAAACTGTATAAAGCCAATCAATGTTATGTTTATCTAATAAGAGATCATAGTAATTACAATTGTAAAGTTTTGCTAGCATGCTATATTATTAAGTGCTATTATTAAGTGCACGATGTATTATGAAACAAATGCTTTAGTTCGTATCTTCTATTCATTTGTTATTGAACATAAGGAATGATGAATATGTTTTGTACATTTCTCCTGGACGCTCCATAGTGTTGATACTTGGATAATAATTTCTGCAAGCTGGTTATCATAATCCTTATTTTGCTATATTTAATTTTTAATCCGAATTCTGCAAACGCGCAGAATATTTTTTATGAAGTGACTATGATTACTGTTGCTTAACTTAAGAAAAAAAAAATATATATATACATATAACAATAAAAAATATATTGTGTACATATATAATAATTTATATATGCGAACATATAAAACTAACCGCTGTTGCTATGCTGGGACAATGGAACTGGCTTCTTTCTACTGTATGCAAGTAAACATCACGAGGAGATTTCTGATGAGTATCTTTGCAGGTGCTACCGGGCGCGATCGATGCGACAGTTTGCCATCGAGAGCTCGTACTACCAGTGAGGGACAACCAACTACAGTTGTGTTAAGCCATCCTAGAGGAGCCCATATTATGTCGCACGTACCGCGACCGCATTCCATGTGTGGCCGAGGCCTCTCATATTCTCCACCAATCGCGTCGATGCCTATTAGTCCATCTTCCGATATCTGTTCGTCGGATTCGGCCGGATCGTCACCTTCGATGGATGATTGTGGTGAGAATATTTTGGAAGAAAGCACTGTCTCGAGGTACGGGCATTCCTTGACACCTGACGAGCCTGTAATCTTAGACAAGAAAGGTGACGACTATGCCCTGTGGTCAACGTCGCATCCACATTTGAAATACTCGCCAAACTTTAAATCTCATTCGCCCTCTCAGGTGGGTGTATTCGTAATATTACTTCTGAATCTTAACATATTATTAATAAAAGAGCTTTTATACAATATAAAACATATAAGGATAGTAAACCATCTTCTAATCTCTATGTAGTAAAGAAATTTATCTTTTATGTTTAATAAAATCCAATAAATTCTCCCTTTTTATAATATTTATAAATAATAAACTCAAATTCTTATTTTTACTGGTTTGTATTTTCTATATTTTATTTAAATAAAATGATATTTAATTCAAACAAAGTACTGTTTTATACTTTTAATTGCTGGGTAAACTAATAATTGATCGTTTTGGTTGCAGAGTTCCTACCAGAGTGAAATGTACAGTCCCTGTGGGTCGAGTCCGGGTCGTGGAGGCGTATACATGCCCATGAGCCCGGCGACAACGGCTCATTCGCATTCCCGTGGATCATCCCTTGTGGAGGAAAGCAATGTGGATGGCTACGTACCGATGGCACCAGTTGGAGATGACGGTTATGTCGATATGGATCCTGTAAATAGTCATAACGGTCACTTTTCGGACGATATGTCGCAGAACGATGGCAGTAGCTGTTCTGTTACGTCTGGCACGCCTAGTACGGATCTGCGGTTTTCTGAGTATCATTTGGACAAGGTAACCAGCTTTTT
This sequence comes from Atta colombica, assembly GCF_001594045.1. Classification (NCBI taxonomy): domain Eukaryota; kingdom Metazoa; phylum Arthropoda; class Insecta; order Hymenoptera; family Formicidae; genus Atta; species Atta colombica. Next base: position 1,308,447 of record NW_017259208.1, on the reverse strand, counting down.
AACACCTGGGGAAGATCTGCAAGCCAGACAAACCAGAGCTTACTCCGTTGGATCGAGACCGGAACAAGCCAATAGGCATCGTAAAAATAGGTAGTTAAAAATATTATTTAGATTTTAAATATTATATACGTTGTTATTTGATATAATATTATTCACAAAATTCTATGACATGATTTGAGAGAATGTTTCAACTAAATGAGTTTTAATCAGATTTAATTTCTGAGTAATTATCGTGGTCATATGGGATCGTGACATAGAAATGACACCTTGAAGTTTTTTGCTATTCGTAAATAAAGAGAATTTGGGTAAAAAGAAATAATATGATTGCTTTAAAACAATTAAAACACTTGTAAAATTGGGCCGAAGCTGTCCTTATTCCCCTCCCTCCTCTGACAGTCAGTAGATAGTCGTAAAAGCATGTAAAGTGAAAATAGGCTACGCATGTGAATTAAGTGAACGCTGGCAAACACAGTATGCAAATTTCTCACTTACGATGTCAATCCAATATGGCTGCAGCGATTACTCAGGAGCTTTAAACGTTGTTTAGTACTCCACCGACATGAATGATATGAATGGCATTTTTTACTTTACATTAATCTCTATGCAGATTGGACATTACTCCGCAAGACGCCAACAGAGTACGAGCATTTTCCGTAGGTAGTCGATCTAAGAGGCCTGAGATCGGAAGGCTAGCCAATGTAATTACTGCGCCATTACCAGCTGGTTCGGAAACCACAAATTCGAAGTCAAGTTCCGCGCCGTTGCTGTCGAGCTCTTGGGGACACAATTCGGGTTGCTCCGGAGCGTCCGATCGTATGGAGGATCTCATGGAGTTGGATTTCACGAGACCCAGTGTTCCAACCGCTCTCTCTTCGCCTCCGACATCATGTTCCCAACCTCAGTCGCAACCGCAACTGTACTCTACTTATTCTACTGCCACCGACACTAGTTCCTATGTCGACATGTCGCCCGGACAAGCTCCCATATCGACTACTGCCCCATACGTCGATATGAGTGGCATAAATAAGGTATTATCGATATATCGATGTTTTTGCTGATAAAATTGTTGCATAAGCCGTTGTTAAGTAACAATAAAAATTATTTTCTTACAGATCAATCGCAATAACAATAATAATACAATCACTGCCAACCATAATCATAGCCACATGCATATATCATCGCTAACTTTCGCTCATAAACCTGTAATTACAACTTTAAAGCCGGTAGAAGAAGCTGAGGGACCTTATATGAAAATGGATGGTACCATAGAGATAGATTGGACGCATTCGGAAGCGAGTCCGAAACAATTGTCATCGCCTATTCAAGAGGATACCTATCAAACAAATGGGCCACCAGGTATTAATTTGTAAACATTTATTGCAAAAAAAATTCTTAAATTCTTAATTCTTAGAATATTATTCTTTATATAATATGATGCAATAAAAATAATATTTGTGAAAATTATTATAAATATTGTTTAGGCAGCACAAGAACAGCACCTGTAGATCTTCCGCAACCAAGGCGTCCTCCGGAGGGCTACGTCGAGATGTCTTTTAAAGCGCGGCCGAGTTTGGAACAAGATTACATAAATATGAGTATGGGTGGGAACAATCGAAACAATCGTAAAACACGAACGGGCAATCGCAAGGAAAAATCGCGATCGCAACCAATCGCGATTCAGGCAGGCAGCAAGCCATCTAAAACTCCAAATTTTCTACCTTTGAATGGAAGTCCGACATCCGAGAGTCTAGCGAGCACTCCCGCCTCTCCGCCGCGAGCAACACCAACGGGTTCATCGGCCACGATTTTCCCCTTTTCTCTGAACAGTCCTCAGTCACCTGTAAAACCTTTCACGAAAAAAAACGATGAGTTCTCCACGACAGAAGGAGAAGGTTTTTCTAACCAAAATAAAAATAATGAATATGCAGTGATGGAACCCGCAAATACGGTTTATACACCGTGTTCTACCCCGTTGACGGAAACGATATCCTTGTCGAACGCAAATAGCGAGAAGCCACCTAGTCCTGTAGAGAAAAATGTTCGAATTATATTAAAGTCTTCGTCATCGCAAGAACACGGTAAGCCCATTAACGTAATAACGAAAAAACTGTCGGATCTAACGGTGTCGAAACCGCGTCTCGTCACGGCCTCACCGAACACCAGTCCTACCCTGACGGGTTTCAAGCCGTCAACCGTGCAACAGCCGAAGCCATCCTCGCCAAAATTCATCGACGAGACTCCCACGCCTACGCCCACATCTACACCCACGCCCACGCCAAGTCCGTTGGACAGCGAGGGCTACGAGAAGCTTCAACCAGGCGCGACAATACTGCATTACGCTAGTCTCGATCTGCCGGAGGTCGATAATCCAGCGCCCGTGTCGCCGGCGTCCACGCAGGAGAATTTCACCTACGCCGAGATCGACTTCGCGAAACTCAAGCAGACCTAAAATATGCGCTATCCAGAATGCGCATATTTTGCTGCCCCCGTGTCGCGTACAAGGCTGTGCGTGACGTGGGGTGGTTTGGCTGACGCCTCTTGTGTTCCCCACGATAGCAACGAGTAGGCAGGGTATAATCGATCGTTCTGACATTGGCTCTGCTGGTCTAACGAACAAGACGCCGGGTAGGAACTGTATATATAATTCATTTCTTTTTCTCTCCAGCCTAATGGCATTATACCGCTCGCCGATCTTTCTTATGTAATAGATTGGCAGCCTATTTTACATTGTTTGAGAAATAAGCATCGTTGGTACCTATAGTTCTGGTTGTACTGCATTAATATCGTATTTTATCGGAATGATGTGAAATTTTTTAATATAAGTGAAATACACTTTTCTCGCTGATTCCGAAGAGAGTCCTCAAATCTGTCCACATGTATGCTATTTCTAATATTAAACGATCGATAATTTAACGGAAAAGAGCAAATTACGAAAACGTTAACTTTTATTTTTAGTTAAAATATTATATTTGTATAATTGGGTTAGTAGAAGAAATTTTTTTGATATTAGAATATATCATCTAGTTAAATGAGAATCGCTTGTAAAAATGTATAAATCTTTTAAATTTTAATTTTGTTAGTGGATTTGCGTGTTATCTCTATCAAAATTTGTTTTGTATTATATTTCTAGATGCTGACAAGCCAAATATGTATAAGTCAATTCTTTTGAGATATATATAGATATATACACACCAAATTTAAACTTGTATATTTATGATAATCTCCTAATATATATATGACGATGAAATTTATTTATATTGATTGTTTTTGGAGCTGCGCTCATACGTAACATAAATTCTATTATTTTTCAGTACGCGTATAAATTTTAACGACGTACATTTTATTTGCCCATTGTAAATTATATTGAATTTGATTTTTCGAAAAAAAAATCTGCACTTTATTGTTCTGTACAGGGAATAGCATGTTACTCTATTTACATGTTCACTTATTTACCTTAACGTTTTATAACAGCTAAATTGTCGAATTTGGATATGTTTGTGCATTGTTTTAAAAAGAAAGTAATTGTATACATATGTGTGTATAAACTTGCGCGACATTGTGTGACATATAAGATATCGGCTTCTATTTTAAATGTTTTATCTTTATCCGAAAATCTCTGGACATTCAATGAGACCTTAAATAACGGAATCTGCGAAATCTTAGATGTAAGGGAAAACGTGAAACCATGGATTTACAATTTTTATAATTCTCGAAAGGATCATTCTAAGCCTATTCTTGCGCAGAAATATGTTCCGACGAGATCTCGTCGGTCTTTCACCGAAATGGATGAAAATTCTCACAATTTCAACGAAATCCTGCTTTTAGACGTTGCGATTAATCCGTTGATATCAGCATTAATTGGAATTGAATTGAACGAAATTGAGGTATTGTAAGCTTTAGGAATATCACATAGAATACGGTGGTGTGTAACAGTACACTACCAGAAACATAAGTACTGAAAGAGAAACGCGACGGACTTGATCTTCGTAACGATTAATTGCGAACCGGATGAAATTCCGCAGAGCGAAACCGATATTCAATAGATACCGGAAGTATACATCGTTGCGCTTTCGCGTCTTCTCTGTGCCGAATTTTAATCCGATTGTCTCCTCGCGAAAGGAATGTTACCCGCCAATGTTAGATCGACATCTCTCATAGAATTCGTATTGCAGACAAAATAGATGTTCCGTACACAATGGCAGTATACATGTGTTATAACGCTTTTCATATAAATTATGACGGGCCGAAGGCGCCTTGAAAGAGCTAATTCGGCCTCGTATACACACGTACACATAAACATAGTCGCATGACGCGTATACATATATGCATATTCGTGCTGCAGGATATTCTGTGAAAACGGTACAACCGACACGTCGTGCCGAGGAACGATACAAAGAAAGATGATGTAGAGTAATATTTAGTAAGAGAATTATTTAAGGAAAAAAAGAGCAAAACGGATGAGGAAAAAAAAGAAAGGATAAAGATGCCTATGTGTAACGAATCGATTTTTCGGTTCAATAGAACGGCTTATCTCGTTTGAGCTAAACAAAAATATTCGTTCTTTGCATGTATTTCTTATTTAAACGTATTACGGTTGTATCGTAACGTACAGGGTGTCTTGTATATGTACATGTATGTCTGACTGACACTTTTCATGTGAATTACGAGCGCGTGTGCGTGCGTGCATGCGTGCGTGCGTGGATGGATGCGTGCGTGCGTGCGCGGTCTTTTCGTTGTTATGTATGTACATGGAAGTATATACGTGACGGACATATGTGTACGTATACATATATGTACACACATACACACATACATATATATAAATATATATATATATGTTATAAATATTAAGTATAATAATAATTAATAAACTCGCAATATATATATACCGTTGTTTTATTTTTTATTAAACCTTCGGGAATGTCTCATAAATTTTAAGGACTTGTCAATGAAAGAAATCAGCTTTGATTAATTTTTTTGAAATGTAATTTTAAATGAATAATTATTTAACAATTAATAATTATTTTCTAAGTTTCTATTTGTAATATTTTTCTTATATACTCTGAATAGTTTATATTGATACAACAGCTATAATATTGAAATATATATGATTTATAAATACAATGTACAATCTTATGAATGAAAATCTCACGATCAAAGTTATTTAAATATTTTCTTGGTTTTATGCATATAAGTCTTTATTTTCAAGTATTTGAGTATTATAAGCTATAAATATGTATATTCTCTCGTGTCTATGCATATTCGAATAAACTTAATTTATCATTATATATAATTTATCTAAAATTATCGCCATTTCTTTTTATTAATTTTTTAAATCTAATTTAAGAAAATTTATTGTGACAAATATCTTATAAAAATGTAAAATGTTCTAATTATTTCCTGTTAGATGACGCCACTTGTTCTATACCTGCGATATTTTTCGAATCGGTTCTCGCACATAATACCTACACTTAATTAAATTTATCAAATAAGCGTTTATTATTAGTTTGTTTATCAAAATTATCGATTAACGTATGAATCAAATAGAATTGGAACTCGATCCGCATACATTTATTTGAATAAATTTTTAATTTAAAGAAAGTAAGTTATATTCTGGAAGAATAATTAGAGTACTATATTACCGATATTTTACAAAATAATGTAATAATACGATTTCTATTTTGTCAACATAATTACACAACATTTTTTGCATGTCACATAACACAATAACATTTTTTAAAAGAATTATACACAAACACATATCGATTCATTATTTGAAAATATAAAAATTGCTTCAAAATGTTTCATAATATAAAAGAATTAATCTTAAAGAATGCATCATCTTAAATAAAATCAAGCTTTACATATAAACAACTAATAAAATTTCATTTAATTTAAAATAAATTTTAACAGAAATTTTAGAATTATCGTTCTTTTCATCAATGTCACATGAGAAATTTATTTTTTATCTGAACATTTTTCGAAAATTTTTATTTGTATTTATTGTCAAAAATAGCGAATAATAGTTACTTATGTTTGAATATCTGAAATATCTAATGCAGCAAATACTACGAAAAATTTGGAAACTAATACAGGCATTTAACAATAAGAAACCGAGATCTTTTTATATTACAAAAATAAAATATATTAAAATAATATGTAAATATTTATTAAAATTAGAAGAACGAGATATTAAATATGTAATATTTACAAATAAAAACTATATTAAATACATATTTATTAAGTTCAAAATTCACATCGTGATCCTATTGCAGGATACAAGGTGTAGGTCAGGTAATAGATTTGTAAATTTAGGATTAGTGGCTGATAGCTGAAAATGTAAATTTCTTTAGTCTGGAAACACAATGGTGTCTCGATGCTAAGCTAAGTTTCTATTACGTTCCTCAATAATAGAATTGGTACCTGTTTTTACAATAATTTCTACAATGCACAACCTTTTAAGTAGAGTCCACAGTTTTTGTAGCAAAGAGTTGGACAGTCACAGTTATTAATATTATAGAAAATTTATGTATATCACGATATCTAATTGTAAACTGCAGTTAAATCGATGAATATTTTGAAAAATATAAAGATAAATTTACAAAAGAAATAATCTTTTCAGCTGCTCTCTCTTGGAGAGAAAAAAAGAGAAGATGAATGATGCAAATTCATAAATATGAATTGATAAAAACAGTCCTAAAATCTAAGGGAAAAAAACTTCAAAGATATTTAATGAAAAGATAAATGAACTAAGAAATAAACGAATAAAATACCAATAAAAGAAGAATAGTTGCTAATTATTTCTTCAATGATCGAATTCTACATTTTATTATTTCATTCAAAACTCCAAAAAATATAACTTTTTACGCAATTATGTTGTATTTTAACATGGAAAGAACGGTTTTGCTGTCTAAAAATTTAGATACAGATGAAAATAATTTTGTTAACTATAAACGCTAGAATGTTAATTCTTTGCAGCATTGCTCACATTACGCTTGAATTTCTTACATAATTATTTTCATTATTCAACAAAATTATCTTTAAATCTGTGTCTACTTAAATTTTTATAGCAAAATCATTCAATAAAATCATTCTTTCCATGAAAGAGATAAAATATAAGAAAGTATTATATAATATACTGCGCACAATGGAGGGAATATTATATAAAAACAGGAATAAATTAAGAGTTTAACCTATCAAAAATCGTGTATTCTGATGTAACCAGTTTTTGATACGTTGAAATCTTAATAAGCATTTATGCCCGTCATTCATAATTAGGTCTATTTAAGGTTTCCTTAAATTTATCTTCAGATGTTCTACAAATTATTTCATTGAACTACATCTAAAGATAAATTTAAGGAAGTACAAGATCTCAAGTACAAGATCTAATTATGAATACGGGCATTATTTTTCTATCGTACGTATTCGCTAACACATAACACGCACACGAATGTGCGCATCCTCGCTGATTATTCGCAATAAAAATAATACGATCTACGCGCGCGCGCGCGGATTTTCCTCTACGCACTTTACGTGCCACTGCATATAACGTAGTATAACGTGATATAACGTGCGCGTTATCAATGGTGTTTATGATCCAGTCTCCTGAGAGGAGCCTCATCAGTGAGGCGAGCGCGTGAATTCAGACACACTCTCACAAGCGGGCATACGCCTGCTAATTGCAGCTGGGTCTAATTGATTATGGGGCGGCCGTTTTACGATGTTTGGCGAACATGTCATCTCGCGAACCGTCTGGCTTGCGCATGTACGACGGCGACGCTACATGGGTGGAGCTCGTGAACGGGCGTCGCGATGTCGACGTCCGGGGCTTCCACGAGTGTCTAAACCGGGGTTGCGGAGGATCGATTAGGGAAGAGTCTCTTCAGGAAGCGCGATGTTCTCGGAGGCCTTTCGTTTCGCCACACTTGTTCGAAGCGACGACTCGCTATTTATTCGGACAGCGCGACTTATTTAACGTTCATTCGACGCATACACACGCACTCCCGATGTTTATTCGACACACATATTTATTCAATGCTTCAATGACAGATGCTTATACCGATTGCTGTACCAATAATGATCGATATCGATACATATCGGAAATAAAAAATCTATTTGCTCTCAGTAGCGTCACCAACATTGCGATGAATTCTCGCAATATTATTTATTAATGAATGTTTAATATTTTAGATTATTTTTTTCCTTGTAGGAATTTTTATTTTAGGATTCCATTTTACACGTGATTAATATATAATAATAATTTTACAATTGTCCGAGTGACATTGAATTTTCAAAGAAAGTTTAATTGTTCAATGTTTGTTAAAAACAATAATAGAAATTTGTACTATAATATAAAGTACATTAATTGTTATTTAGTTTCTATCATCCCTTCTTCTTTTCAGAGTTTAATTATATACACTAATAATTAATAAAATCGCTTCCTTTTTTTATGCATTGCCGCGCTAGAAATCCAAATAGATAGATAAGAATCAATTTGCCCCCGATAACGTTGCACGCTTTGCCATGTAGTGTAAAATGCGTCGCTTAATCCGCAAACGATATTTTCGTAACGTACTTTTATATCTGTAATTAATAGAATATTTCCGGCCGACCGTGCCGCGGAGCATGCCAATTTACCGTCGCATTTGCCTACATGCGTATTTGCGCCGGAGTTACAGATTTGACGTGAGGCACCGAATACACACACGTGACCCCGTCGGTATTTGTATCTCCGCGTATTCACCGGTAAACGAGAAGGGGTGCAGGCCCCGCGGGGGTTGGAGGCCAGGGGTTGAAGCCATTACCGTCACAAAGCTACCATCAGATTGCCGTCGGGGCTCGGGCTGCCTCTCTTCGCGTGTCTGTCGTTTTCGCTCTCTCCTCCTCCCAGTCTCTCTCTCTCTCTCTCTCTCTCTCTCTCTCTGTCTCCATCGCTCATTCCCTTCCTCCCTCGCGTACATTCTCTTCCTCGCTCGCTTCGTTCGTATTCATGATTTAAATTCAATTGCCTTTTATCTGCTATTCCGGGCTCCGAGTCGCTGATGATGGAATCGCCGAGATCAGAGGCGGCAGCGTCCTTGTCTGCTTCATCCTTCATCTTGCCCCCTCGCTCTTCCGCGCTGCGAGAAAGACTACTCTCGTTGAATTTCGATGGAACGACGCCTTCACGTAGACGCGTATGCGATAATCTTCGCCAACTTCGCGATCCTGTAACATTTTTAACTCGCAACCATTTTTACATCCATATTTTGTGTTTCTATATATTTATTTTAGCCTGTGATAATTTACAGTCTATATATTTAATGAATTATGTTTATAGTGAATATTACAATATGAATATAGCAATTATATCTAACAAAAAATTAATTA
>NW_017259208.1:1288971-1298978 GCF_001594045.1 Atta colombica | reverse complement strand
AAAATAAATATTTTTTATATAATTAATTTTAATATATTATTAACTTTTCGTTTTTTTTTACACAATAAGATAAATGTTTCAGTGATCGAACATGTACATATACATATATGTCCGGATACATTTATATAAATTTATTATTAATTTCAAATGTTTTTTTTATTACAATATTAAAATTTTATTTAAAGATTACAATTAAATTGTAATATTATATTTAAAAGAGCATTTGAAATTAATAATATAAATAAATATGAAGTTTCGTGTAAATGTCCAGATATGAGCTGTGGTCAAAATTTCGCTACAAATGCTTTGAAATGTTTAATGGATCAATCAAAGGAATGAATTTTATAAATTATAAACAATCAAAAAACGCTTTAAAATATTTGTACATTGAAAGGAAAGATTGGTTGCTGTAACAATTTAGATAGTAAAATATCGAAATCATATACTGACATTGCGGATAGGCTAACGCAACTAAAAATTTGCTGTTACAACCAAAAACTTGTTGCTGTAGCTATATAAAAATGCTATGCCATATTTTACTATCTAAATTGTTGCAGCAACCCATCTTTTTTTTCATATCATCGCATAGACCAAACTCATTGTACATATTCGATCACTGAAAAGTATCTCATCTGGAACTAAAGTCATTCTTTATTTCTCATTTACTTTCTTTTCTTTATCTTTTTAAATGTTTAAAAATCGAAGAAAATACAGGAAACTATCACCATTTGCTGTATTATATGGATCTTAGGAAAGATATTACAATAGCCTACATTTTATGCAAGGGCTCAACACTTGATATTTTGGAAACAAATAGAAATTTGTTTGGATTTACGGTACGAGTTCACCCATTGTATTTTATCAAGTTATAATACCTATGACACAAACAGGAAATGCAGATTCATACATGAAGCGTAAAAAGAAAAATCATAAAACGATTGCATAAAATCAATCCCAAAATAATTTCTTTTAAGGTTTGGGTATTTGAGTATTTTTTTTATGACGCATCTTATAAATATGACAATGCATAAAAAAGGAAGAATAACATCGAAGTAATTTCAAAATTGTAATTTCTAGTAAGAAAACGTCCCAATGACCAGACATGTACACATAATTTATTATTATTAATCTCAAATGCTTTTTTTTATTACAATATTATAATTTAGTTATATTTAAAAATTACAATTAAATTATATTAAAAAAAAACATTTTAGATTAATAATAATAAATTTTGTGTAAGTGTCCGGACATTGATACATGTCTGGTCACTGGGATATTTATTATAAGACTTCAATAAAAAATCTAGTGAAAACTGTATTGTCTATAATCTTCGTGAATCTATAATCTTCGTGAAAAATCTAATGATGAATAAGAAGAATCTAGTGATAAATAAAAAGAAATAAAGAGAAGAAGATAAACGGCTACGGAGCAATTTAGAAAATGATTTATCCGTTTCTTTGAAATATATCTAGTTTTCATGCATTTAGTACTTTTTCATGCTACTATATCATATTTTACTGCAATAAAAAGAAAATGGTACAGAAAAGAGAAAATTTTAATAGATACATAGTTTCGAAAATGTTTATGTGAAAACATGATATCTATCCGTTTACAATATCCAGATTAAAGATATCAATTTTCATTAAAATAATTGTTGACAGCTCCCACGTGGAAAAGGATAAAAGGATTTTATAACCGTGTGTTTTTGTTATAGACACTTAGACATCCGTTAGTATTCTTTAATGTGAACGAGACATTACATTGGACCTTCGATTGTGAAAGCGTAAATGATCATCAAATAAGTGCTACAAATTTATGTTTCACGACGGACTATCGTGCGTCGTTCGTGAAACAAAGAATCAAACTGTAAGCTTTCTTAGTTTCTATATGGAATACGTTTACATCACATTTATGTTTTACTATTTATTTTCTGTTTTTTTTGCTCTCTACAATGTTTGTAATCTGTTGTAGCTTGATAAAAAATAATCGCTATGAAGCAAGAAAATTCTGTAGTATTGTTAGATTGAAAAAGTAAATAATGGACAGGTATAACTATCTTGTACCTACAACTTGCCATAAATTAATATAACGAATGTGTCAAATACGAAGAATTTTAAATAAGCTACTCTAACATAAAATATGTATTTATTTTTTAATTATTTATTCTGTTATTTTGTTATAATGTTTGTAATCTGCTATGTCGATCGGGGCAATCAACATGAAACAAGAGACTTGTCTTTTATAGGGAATTATTAAATGAAAAAAAAAGTCTTTGAAAACAGCTTTTGGGTACGTTGTGTGAACGTTGCTCTTACAATTTATTTATTAATTCTCGTATTACTGTCTATTATATTCTATTGTGTAACATTCTACAGTGATATTTTTTTAATTTCTTTTATTCAAGTACGGGATCAGTATTATGAAACATTTAATATCATTACGATAATAATAATAATTGTATTATATTAAATTATTTATATACATCTGTATTTTATAAAAAAACTAAAAGTAAACGTATAAGAATGTGTAGATGTTACTTTATACTTGTATACCTTATTTATACGCATATATAATCTAAAATTAAATTTATAATGTTAATGTCTGTATAATATATTCATTTATTATTAAAATATGAATATTTTTCTATTTCTCCAAATATTTATTTCTCCTTAAAGAACACAAAACTTGTAAAAACTTTAATTAATTAATTAACTTTTCAAAAAACATTATACTTTACATATTCTGTTTTATTGTTTAATAAATATATCTAATAGTCAACGAAGAACTTCTCACATTCAGATATGTTTTACTCGAAAACCTAACGGGATGAATCATGGCACGTTCGATACGGTATGCCTCTCCGTCATGGTGTTAACTTACAGTGAACATTTTGTCGTTTCCAAACGGAGGTCGTTCAACGCGTGTGCATGCAGTGCTTCCAAGTGATACTACGCAGATCTCGTGTAAAGCTGTGACTGCACAACCACGCGTACAAAATTTTTAGTGCGCTTGAGAGGGCTTCTACCCATTGCGAGGCACTGTCAACATTCTTCTTCTGGGAGGTCCAAAAAACAATATGTTTCATCAACGAAATATTTATCTATTTCAATGCTTGTATGATTAACCCGGGCCAAATATATGTATGTTGGTTATTGTATATAGGACACAATGCGACGATAATCTTTAAAACGCGTAATCTTTAAAATGCATATATCTCTCTTACGTAACGAAAGCGATAATCGCATTCTTTGACAGATAAATAAGTAATACGAAATGTTGAATTTTAACTGAGATTGTTAGCAAATCAATGAAATTTTTTAATCTATTACGAAGGATTTATAATCATTTTTATTCGTATTATATTTTAAAATATTTATAAATTTATATGGCAACTATTAACAATATTATATTATACAGCATTTTATATTATAGTGTTTCTCATCATTACAATAATTATATATGTGAAAACCTTTGCATGAAAAATTTATGTTAAAATATTAAAAATATTAAAATATTAAATATAAATTATGCGTTATTTATTTCTCTGTGATTATATCTAATGAAGCATCAATAACATTAATTTACAAATTTTGAATAATTTTTAGTACAAGGAAAAGAAATGTTTTTAAATGTTTTAAACGTTTTTAAATATTTTAAACTGAGTTCGAATTTGTCGTCAGAAAAATTTCTTTAGATCGAATTTTTAAGATGTAATATATAAATAAATTTTTAAGATATATGTAGTATTTCTTTCTGATTTTTAAATGCGATAAGTGACGAGCAAGGAAAATTCCGTCAAGATTTTAATGATAAGAAATGTTATACTCAGCATTTGGATTTTATAACTCTTAATGATCAACGGTATCGTTATATTATCGTTGTGCAGCTTTCTTACCACACATATATAATATTTTACCATATGTGATAATATAATACGATATCGAAAATATGTAGACAACTGTTAGACTCTAAAATTTAAAAGATACAATTTTATACAACGAAGTAAAGCTGGCGTTTTATCTTTACCGCAATGGAATTGAAAAGCTAATCGTAGATATTCTGGAAAAATATCACATTCGAAAATGTATAAAAATATATCTAATAGTATACGTTTAGATACATTATAAATTTTCTTATTTTTATTTTAACCGATATTTTTCGAGAATAAGGCCTTTCTTGTTTGATGGTGGGCTAAGAAAATACGCATTTCATTCGAAAAACTTTAGTAATTTTTCGTTAACTATTATTATTTTTTCATTAACTATTATTACTTTTACTACAAATAATTTTTTATTAACTATTGCGAAAATTGCAAATTAATACAAAGTTTTTTAATTTTTAGTTCGTTGTATCCGTACATGAACAGTTTGTAAAAAATTATGAGACACCTTGTATTAGGAAAAAAGTCTTTCTTATATCTCAAAAATATGATAAAAAATATTTCGATGATAAATTCGAACTCAGTTCAACACATCAAAAGTTACTCTGAAAACAGTTTTCATATGCTTTTGCATAAAATCTTTTAAACTTGCGAGTCTTCGTGATTCTACAAATTTATGTACTTTTAATATTATAATTTTATATATATGAAAGAAAAATAATATATTTTATATATTTGAAAGAAAAAAAAGGATTAATATGTCTATTCTAATCCTGAGATTGGAATGTTATTTATGATTTTCTATTACAATCTATTACAAGTTCAAGTAATATGGATCAAACATCAAGCTCTCTACATATATAATCAATGTCATATCTAAATCGTATTGTAAGATAAATTTTGAAGGATTAACAAAAAATATCATTATAATGTAACGTCTTAGCGAGTAAAAAAATAAGGCGTAACGTAATTGTTTGAAGACCGCTCATCGAGTTCGATCTTATTAGTCCGATCGTTGAATGACGGAAAGCAGACGCCACGTAGAGAGTGTCATCGCAGCCGCCGATTGCCGTATAAACCTTTTAACACTGTCACGCAATAGCTGTGCTCTTTAGCGGCGTGCCAGTTCAAAGTGTTATGCGATCTATAGCTACCGTTATGACAGTTTTTTTTTTGCTTTATTTACGATAACGAGATTTTTAAGGCGCGCATGCGAACCGCGCTAATACAGATGCACATAATAAACACTTTTATTCCGAGAAAGAATTTTAAATAACGATGTGATATCGTAATAATATGCAATAAAATTACGTTACGAGTTATTAATTAAAACTGCACAAATTAAAGTGATTCTATAGCTGTTTCCAGGATCATCATCAAATATGTCATTACTTTTATCTTTTCACTATTCATCACATGTCGCTGCGATAGAAAATTAAAGGATAATGAGAATCATCGTAATTCCATTTTGCTTTTTACATCCATTATTTATGCTCGGCCGCGCAAAATGCACGACTGGCTCTGCACGAGACATGTAATACTCATCGAAATTTAATGCAATTTCATGATGATAGAAATACTTGATTATACGCGGGCTGTTAATCGCACGACGATGACTATTTACGTGATATTATGTTCATCATATTCTCACGTAATTATACAAGGAGAATAATGAAGCGCTGAAATGGGCGTGCCATCAAACGCGCTTCTGAATTTCAGTCTTTGCTGTTTGAGTCATCGCAATAATCAGAAGCACAATTAGAGAAACGGGAAAGAGATTGAGAATTTTATTAAAGTAATGTAATTTTTATTTACGTCACTTGTAAATAATTTGTTTGCAATTTACAAAATATATATAGCATTAATATCTAAAAAATGTATTCACATTTGTGTATATAAATATTATCAAGATCCGTTTTAATCGAAAATAGAATTATTTCTCTTTGATTTATTAATATTACTTTTTCAATTCTCTTTTTCTAATTACCTTTGATTATTGTGTATTATAACTTAAACGACAAAAATTAATCGTCAAAAGGATATTTTATTTCTAATTAATATTGCAAATTTTATGCATAAAAATTTATTTATATATACTAAATAATTTACGGATAAATATATTATGTATATAAATTAAATGTATTTGTATATTTATATACATAATATACATAAACTTTTATACAAAAAAATCTCTTTGCTAGAAAGAATTTGCTTTGTCATTGTGTAATAAAGCAAAGATTAAATGTTGAACGTCCGAGAGAACGATTTCCCCATCACGTCACGAACAATAATTGCAAGATTTGCGAAAGACGAGCACTCGAATTGAATTACCGGAAAACCGAAGCTTATTGACTGTATGTACACTGTTGGTTGCTCCATTCGGAACACGCCTTAAGGAAATAAAGGATCGTCGTCTGTCTTTTTCGGGAGATTTGTAGAAGCGGAGATTTCTCGGAAGTGGATACTTCTCGCAATATTGAACACACTTATCAAAGAACTGTGGAAGCATACGATTGTCGGTCTTCATGTGCTTTGCACAGTGATAAGATTTCTTCGATAGCGCAAACGAGAATTGATCGTCAATGAGAAAGCCTTCTTTTAAATTCTTTGTCGTCTCAAATATAAAAATTAAATACTCGACAGAGATAATTGGAGTATCAGCACAATATTAAAATGTATCTCTCATAAGTAATTGTTGATTACAGTTTCTGTTCATCTACACACACCTCACAAATATATAATTATATATTTTACTGTAGTATATTTAAATTTATCTGTGTAAATTTTATTTAATGAATAATAAGTACGAAATGCATGTATTACTCATTTATTTAATATTTTAATTTCAGAAGATAGAGCCATGAATGTAAAACAATTTAATAATGAGATTGTAGAATGTCTAATTATATCCAATTTGTTAACAATATATGTCATCTTGTATAACTGTTTAGATTCCGATAAATGCAGAAGGAATTCATTGTGCGCTTCATCAATTGTACGGGTTATATTCCTTACATGTAATTTAGAATACCGGTGTGTGTGTCAAACTTATCCTTTACCCATTGAAAACGCAAGAATTTATATGACTCAATATCTGGCGACACGATGTATCGCAGACACTCTTCGGAGTACTCGGAGTACGCTTCAAAGACAGGGCTGTGATCAGAAATCTTTTAGCTTAATAAATGTGTTGAAATTATCTTTCCAATTCAATAAGATTTTCAAAATCATCGCGTTCACACGTATTTCAAATTTAGAATAACAAACGTCATGTCATTCTAATACCTTGCAAAAATTTATAAAGTCGATATTAAAAAATTGTAAAAGAATGTTCTAATTATGTGATTAAGTTTTCATGCAGAGTAATGTTAATGTAAGAATACGAAAAAAAATGTGAATACCATTCCAGAGTTAAGTTCGAGGATTTCGCGTACGCGTACTTTGAAAGTTCGATTCCTAAAGTTTCCTGGTCACTTGCTTCACTAATCACGGCCCTGCTCCAAGGAAGTCGCGCGCTGTGTACACATCGCGGTGTGCGTAGATACACACACGTGCGAACGCCACGCGAGCATAAAACAGCTTTGCGCCGATAGCGGCACCTTTGATGTGCTTTCGTCCCCGACTACCTCCGCCGTAAAATTCTGAAACGCGCTGACGTACGTGTCGCGGAAAGCGATGATCTGCCTTTGACGAGACGAAATGATCGCTCGTTTTCTCGACGAGATTGCTAATTTCCTCGATCACGTTCTAAGCAGAGCTCTATTTAAAATCATTTAGACCGTAGATGAATAATGCAAATTCTGATGGACTTGGTAGATGAGAAGAGAAAAAGTTTCTGCAAGCGGAAACTTGAAAATCGAAGATAGTTGATAAGAACGATCATTGTTGCTTTTCTATTTACTTTTTTTTTATTATATATTTAATATAATATTTTACTAAAATTTTTATTTTTTGTAATATTTTATTCCGCTGCATACACGAAGATCGTTTGATGCGTGACAAAGATCATGTCCCCGTTGACATTAAAATAGAATTATTATCGATACGGTAGCTCGGTTGGGCAAATGCTGAATCAGCAAAGGCCAGATAACAGCCGATAAGAAATAAGTTACGCGATATCGATGCTCGATGCTTAATGGAGTGGGTGTGGCCATGGAATCGAGTACAAGCTGCCGTCGAGGAGACACAATCGAAAACAATATATGCATCTGTGCTCTGTCGGAAAAAAAATGATTCAAAGAGATTAATCGTGTTTGATTTTTGCGCGTATATCATTGCTAAGAAAGTCGCATGATTGTTCGCGTTTGCGCGTTATACTGGCGATTACATAAATTTTGCGTGACAAGTAAGTAGAAAGAGAAATGACGCGTCGATATTTCGAATTATCTTCAATATTTTTCGAGATGTACTTCCTCAAGGTATAGTTAACTGAAATTTCGCACATAAATATTCGCAAATATCATTCAGCAATATTGCTGTAATATTACAACGTTGCTGCAATATTGTTGGAATATTCCATATTGTCTAAGTTTCGTAATTTTATTTACTATAATTTTATTAAACCTTAAAACATATAAAACTTTATGAAAATATATGGTAAACATAAATATCTGAGATATAGAGAGCAAGAAAAGATAATAAAAAAGATTGACAAAAGAATTACAAAGAAAAAAGTGAAATAGTATAAGTGCGTGAAATGAATAAAATTAATTAATTAAGAATTATAATAATTATAAAGTGATTGACAGAGAAAAGAAGAGAGAATGATATATTTAAAAAAAATTATTAAAAAAAAAATTATTATTAAAGAGATTAGTGTTTTTATGTAAGAGAAACATTAGTTTTGCTCATAGTGACTGTAGAGTAGAATAGGAGCAGCTTCTCTTATTAGTCTATGCAAGAATTGTGCGTGCAATTTAAGTGATTTACCACACGTATCGAATAAAATAGCAATAGAAATACGTGATGTAAACTGTTCAGTAGTTTATAAAGAGGATTGAAGTCTCTGTTTAAGTTCACGCACCTCGTCCAACTTCGCATATCGTTCCACACATGGGAGTTAAGTACGTGACATCTTACGGCTGCGTAGATATTATCTGAACAGGGCATATGACACCCCGAGCTGAGAGAAGCTGGCAGAAGCGATGGGCGTCTGTTCAACTATTGAAACTAAGCAGATGATATCGCCTATAAATGATTTGAAGTTTAATAACGGGACAATATACATTGAATGCCGTATGGATTCAAAGGGGATGATCGGTAAACGAGGCCAATAAACGTCACTTATCGCTTTTAAAGTGCCGTAAAATTTTTGTAAACATAATCGAGATCTTTCTGTTACAACTTTAGCAAGTAAATTTTGTTTCTGTAATATTTTCAATGAAAATTTGACATACCAAAATTAGAAGACGTTATACATATAAAAGAAAAAAATATTTACTTACTTCATTTTCAGTGGAAAAATTAAAAATACAGATGTAAAATTACAAAAAAATATCTATAAATTATTTTTTTGTCTTTAGTTTTGTTTTGTTTTATTTGCTTTCTACGGAATAAGAACAAACGAAAGTGCCATTTCTAAAAGCTTTGAGTGTGGTCTACAATTTCTACATTGATTATAATGAAAAAAATATTCAAAGTTAGTTGTGATATGGATGAGATATAAAAACCGAATAAGAAAGAATAGAAAAGCCTTTTTTTTCAGTTTCAGTAACCTGAATCTTACGGTATTTGACATCTGTGGTCGAGAAGGAAAGCGAGAAATTAGAAAATCGCTGTGTCTGTTTTTCAAGTGGCAGTTTCGATAGGCTTCCAGATTGCCACTTGAATAGTGTCGAATTAAATATGACGTTTCATCTTTTTTAAAAACATTAAACTGAAATGAAAAGATATTCGCAATAATCCATTTTTAATGGAATGATTTCTAATTGATTTTTGCTGATTAGAATTTTATTTTGTATGCTTTGTTAATGAATATAATATAAAATAATACATAAGACGCCATATAGGAATTTAATAAATTATTTATAATACGTTTATATATTTCCCCAAATAAATATATTAACTAATCTAAACATAATTTTTAAATTGTACATGAGAAAGTTATAAATACAAAAAACATTTTAAT
>NW_017259208.1:1247947-1288871 GCF_001594045.1 Atta colombica | reverse complement strand
TCAATTTTTTAATTTAATTGATATATTAGGTATGGGGAAAAGTTCGTGGCGTTTTTTTACTGCCATCTAATGGAAAAAACGCTACGAACTTTTTTCCATACCTAATATTTACTTTTGAGATATTTGTTAAATTGTCTCAAATTTTTATTATCATTTTTTAAAAATCTTTCTATTTGGATTTAATAATTTGTTAAATTGATTATAAATACTAAATTTGTTTTAATTTTTATAGTTTTTATTTACAAATAATCGAACCATTTCTTCGTTAAACATAAATCTTCTCTCATGAAAATTTACTCCACATAAAATGGACCCGTTTAAATCACAGTTCAAGTCGGGTTGTGACAAACTTTTCACCCTTTGCATGAGAGCAGTTAATTCTGAAAGTTGTGTTATAAACAGACTGTCACCGTCTGGTAAAGATGTCAGTATCTCGAGTCTTAAGTGTTCTTGGACTTTGAGAGGATCTAAGATAATCCGCAATGAATGATACAGAAAGAAGATGGGGAAAAAAATAAAAAATTTGTCAGCTTTCCTAGAAATCAATCTAGAATCAGTTTGAGAACAGGTTTGTGATTAGTGCTTCCGATAATTATATATAGTATCTTACATTATATACAATTATATACTGTATATAATTGTAACAGTAAGTAAATTTAATCTTAGCATAAATTAATAAAAGAGCATATATCTCATAATTCGTAAAATGTTATGAAATTCCTTTTTATTGCCTTTCTGATTGCTTTCATTGCTACTACAATAATTAACTCAATTCAACTCAATACGAGACAGTGTTGAGTTGTCATGAAGGTACTAAGTCTATCAGATTTTTTAATCCTATATACAGAAACTAACTCAAACGTGAATTCCTCGATCGAATCGAACGGAAACACTATGTTTAATTTATGTATTTTATGCAAATTACATGGATACGCAAAAATTGATTGACATGATATCCTATCCACAATCTTGTGATTTTATTGCCTCCTCCTCCAACTCAAATTTTTTCTCAAAATCTGGACATAAATTTTACGTAAACATTTCCATTTTGATTTTAATACATATAATCCATATAGAATTACTGATAAAATTTAACGGGGATAAAACTAGAGGATAGTAATATGGAATTAAAATTAAATAAAATTACATCAATTTTCACTCTATGTAATTCACATTGAAATTTGAATATTTTGATATTTTGACGTCATTTCATAACATGCTACATGTGGTTACATCAATGAATTTTTGTCTATGTAGTCATGTAAAATATCAATGTAAACATTACGAATTTGTGTTCTTTGGGAAATACTTGTTACTTATAACTAATTACTAGTCGCTTTTCTGAAGACATATTTTACTTATCAATGCATGTAAGTGAATATTTTGATTCTGAGATTTTTCTTTTATTTAAAATAAATTACATATCTGTTAAATATATTTTAAACATACGTTTTTACACGCACGTTTTTACACGGTTTTGTATTCTGCTACCTCCCACGCATACTCGCAACATTAAACGTGCAATATTAAACTGAGTATCTTTTAGAAGAATAAAAATGGTTTTAAATTTGTTAACGTTCTTTTTATTAAAAAAAATACATGGTAAAAAAATCTCAGGACGTATAAATACTGCCGTTTCAAAGGAACCTTAATCCGATGTTAGAGAGAGAAGCAGAGAGGGTGCAGTGCAAGTTCTAGCAAGTATATGTTCAATTTGGTAGTTCCAGTACCTGTGTAGTTTTGCAAGGAGTGGCAAAGCGCAAACGAGATGTGTGTGTGTGTGTGTGTGTGTGTGTGTGTGTGTGAGATGTGTGCATGCGCGCGCGTGCGTGCGTGTGTGTGTGTGTGTGAGACAGAGAGAGAGGGAAGAGAGGAAACGAGAGAGATAGATGGATGACGGCGACGTACAAAGACGCTTCAGGGGTGACGAGAGCGTGCGAAGGGGATGGACGGGCAGCGAGGGGATCTGCCTGCCTGATGGAGCTTGAAACTGAATTAACCATCCCCGCCCGGGGCCCGTGATCTCGTCGCAACCTCATCTCGGCGACCATTATATTTGTCTTTGTATGCTAAACATTTTGTGGAATTATACGAGACAGGTTTCGAAGAGTCGTCTCTCCCTCTATTCTCTCTCTCTTTCTCTCTTTCTCTCTCCCTTTCACTCCTCCTTTCTCCCCCAACCCTTCATCCTATTTCTGTAGCGTGATCGAGAAACGATAACGATTACAGGCATACCTCCCTTGTGCAAGATTACTTTCCAGGCGAAAAGCGATCAGTGAAATACCGTCAGTTTCCCATGCGCTTTTTTTATGCACGTCGGAAGAATTTACAGGAAAAACGAGCAGAACACTGTACTCGCGTTCGAAGTTTGCAAAGTTCAGAAAAATATCCTATACGCGTGTGGTTTTTTTTTTAAACGTAATTACCTGTGTGTTTCTGATACCCTAACATTATAAAAATTTTCAATATTTCATTTGATGATATACAATGAAATAAAGATTTATAATATTCTCTATACATTCTTTTTGTCCTTTTGATAAAATAAATGCAAATTTTTTTTATTATGAATTTTATAATAAAGATAATAATATACATAATTTTGCGCTAAATAGTATACATACAATGTATAAAAAGCATTTATATATTTAGCAAATTTATAAGGCAGAAGTGTCCTGAATATTCTTTGCGAGTAATGAAAAATTAAAAATAAAAAAGTTTATATGCAAATCTTCTATCTACGGATAAAAAATTATTGTTTAGAGATATTTAATGAGGTGTTTATGAGATTGTATTTGTTTTTATTTTTCATGAATTTTGTATTTACTTATTAAAGAGTGAGTGAAGAACGAATTTATTAATTTTTTATAAAAATTAAAGATTATACGTCAAATAATTAGTATAATCGATAGTATTACTAGAGGAAAATCGAACATTAAGTTATTTAAATGATTTGTAAATGGTAGAAGCGGCAAATCCGAAATATCTTTGTAAATAACTCGCCTAATTTCGCGCGATCGATAAAAGCTTCCTTCTCAACTCGCGAATGTTAATATGCCTTTACGTCGGTGTCATACTGTCTGTGCTGTTATAAATCCATAAATAGATAAGATAAATCTTTACATATCATATTGTTATCGATAATGATACTATTCATGGTATTTTGCCGCGCATTAGTTATCGACTTTCTTTGTGTTCATTTTACCGAAACAATATTTTAAAACAATTAAAGAAGAATCAAACAAGGCTAATGAGAATAGAGCGCGATTAATCATGCGCAACAAAATTATATAAAAACTTTAATTAAACATTTTTATTGTGATATTATGTTGTCCAACAGTTAATTGAACGTTTTGACTCTATTTTGAGCCTTAGTATATTCCCCGAATTTGGTTTTCCGATCCCATTTGAGAAGTCATAGTATCATGCGGATCAATTTTTAGTTCTTTAGCCTCTTCGGGAAACAGAGATTCGCTTTGTTTTTGCATTTGATAGTAATTTGCATTCTTACTTCTTAGAATTTGTCAACACTCGAGGGAACTTACAGTTTAATGCCGAATTCGAACGGCAAATGTGAAAAATCGCATATATGGGGTGCAGATGAGATCAAAACCGAATCTACAGATCACGAGTCAATTGCATTGAG
Organism: Atta colombica; assembly: GCF_001594045.1. Classification (NCBI taxonomy): domain Eukaryota; kingdom Metazoa; phylum Arthropoda; class Insecta; order Hymenoptera; family Formicidae; genus Atta; species Atta colombica. The sequence continues at coordinate 1,285,228 of NW_017259208.1, read as the reverse complement.
TGACGAGCCTCGGTGCCCCTATTTTGAGTCATCTTCAGCAATCCAGATTTTATCCTTTATATATTAATTTTCAACGTATTTTTAAATTAATTATTCATTATTTTAAAATTATCCAAAATATTTTTATTGAATAAATTCTTTTAAAAATTAAGCTTTTAAAATTAGACATTTTTCACATTTAGGCCGGTATTCATAGTTGATTCTTATTTTAAGACCGTCTGAAAATAATGTCTTAAGACGCTAATATGGCCTTTTGATTGGCTCGTGACACCTCAAGGTCAAACTTAAGACGCTCTTGAATATAAAAACTGATTATGAATACTAGCTTTAGCTTTAAGTATCACTTCTTTCTCTCTCTCTGTCTCTCTCTCTCTCTTTCTTCTTTTGAATTTTATTTATCTAATATAAAGATTATCTTGCATTGAATATTAAACGTTTAATATATAAAAACAACGATTTAAATGATAAAAAATTGAAAGACAGACATCGTGTGCGTCGTTATCTTAATAAGAATTTTTGAAATTCCAATGTATTAACGATTTTTGACTTAAGATGTGTATGATAATAACTACTTGATAAATATCATTAAAATCAATCGTTTTCCAAACAGGTTTCATCAGTTTGTTACTCATTAATACAGCTTACATAAAGATTCATCTTCCTTGACATTGATGTAAATTCGTAGCGAATGTATCGGTAGCATCGATAACCCAAATATCATGCTGTGCTGCATCGTTAACGTATAATGAGATTACTGGACCATACATCGAAAAAGAATATTGGATGAGAACGAGGAAGATGGATTATGGATTACGTTAAGAGTAAAAGTGCCTGTTCCAATTAGTAACTACACTATACGTACGCGACAAAACAATGATTTTACACATTATTAAAAATGATTAATCTATTGTCGTTGCCTTTCGAAAATCTGAAAAATAAAAAAAATTAAAAATTTTTTTACATAATTACAAAACGTATATTCTATATATAGAAAATTTCTATATAGAAAATTATATAATTAATAATTTTAAATATATAACTATTTAAATATATAATTACTTTAAATAATGAAAGAATGTTTTCATGTATTTTATTTTTTCCATAATTTTGTCAGGTCTTTTTAGAAATATTATAAAAGTAAAATATAAATCTATTCGACTAGAACACAATGATAATTCATATCGTTTTACAAAACATGCTAGTGGCGCCATGTTGTTTATATACTAATGGTTCGTGATATGTAATCCCTACGGTAGGGGTGGTTCGCGCCCGTCGACTCTGTGGTTGGCTCGCATGAAAACTTGCATGAGTCGATTACTCGATGCATCATGCTGGAAACATGCTCGTCCGTTGACTGCAATGGAGTTTGTAGTAACAGAATTGTCCCCATTTTCACGTATATGTACGTGTTGGTTACATACGTTACGCGCGGGGATTTACTTTCGCATATGAAAAATTGTCATTTATCCATTGAAATAATGTATCTTTTTTCATGTAATTTTATCGTAGTCGAGAAAAATTGAGAAAAGCTTCTTGTACTAGCACATCTCGATAAGAGAATAGAAAGAATCCTTAATATTTCTCTATAAATCGCCTGTTTTTTCGGTACTTCAACAAAGAGAATTTTATTTAAATTTTTGAACACATAAATATTCATTAAACAGCAAACTTTTCTTTTTATGCTTCGTTATACTTTTTTTTAGATATAGAGATCATAAGAGATTTATTATTAAATCGAGGAGATAAAGATACATTGGCCGGTGTGTTTCTTCTCGACTTAATCAAAATTGTTCATCATTTTCGGATGCCAGTCTGTGGCATCCGAATCTGATGAACTTACGTTAATTTACACGAGATTACGTGTAAATTTTATCACCGATCAACATATACAGTATGTATATATAAAGTGTGTACGTATGCGTGGCATACACGCTTGCACGCGCGCATTCCATCTTTCATCAGCGTAACATTTTCAACTTACGTCGTCGGAACATCATATTCTCCCTCTCCCTTCTACGGCAGCTCCATCCACCCCCTCCGGCGTCTTGTGGACGCGTGGCGACGACGGCGGCGGGAGAACACGGCTGTCCACGGATGGGTAGCGTCGCGACGCCCCGCGGGGTCACCCCAACCCGGAAGCTCCGCCCCTGTGGAAGTCGGGCCGCCAACCGGCGTATCCAGCGTACGAGACACGGTAGGAGGAGCCACCGTGTCGTCGTCGTTGGCGCCAGGTAAACGGCGATCCTCTGGGCTCGACTATGGCATTCAGCCGTTTAGTATCGCGCCGACTCTCGAGTAAATATCTTCTTATTCCTTTTTTTTTCCGAAGTCCTTTTCTCTCTCTTTCGCTGGTTCCTCGACTGCGCTCGCTTTCGTTCCCAATTCGAAACGAATGTGGGTCTCGCGAGCGAGGCGTCGATCGCCCACGATCGATCATTCTTAAAGTGAAGGTCATTTAATTTTCGCGTCAGTCCGGTTTTATTTTGCCTTTTGATGCTCGGGGGTGCGGGGAGGACACAGATGGAGACGAAAACAGAGCCGCTAACGCCACCGCAAACACCGCCGACGATCGACAGATCGATGCATCAGCATCAACAGCAACATCCACAGCAACATCAGCAGCAACAACAACATGTAGTTTTTTCAACCTCGAAATGGGCCAAATCAAATTTTCTCAACGGCAGATATATCCAGCAGCACCATCCGCAACATCTTCAGCCAACGCACAGTGCTAGCAACTATCAGACCACTCTTATCAGTAACTGGTTGAAAGACGCAGCCCTATTAACGTTTAGGGGTTGTTGCCCCCAACGCCCTTATCTATACTATCAGAGTCATCCGGGCACCATGTTTCCGGTACCGCCGCCACCGCAGCCTCCGTCGTTTCTCGCTCGAAGATCAACGGGTCAAAGGCCTAAAAAACAATTCATATGCAAGTTCTGCAATCGACAGTTCACGAAGAGCTACAACCTGCTAATTCACGAAAGGACGCACACCGACGAGCGACCATACTCGTGCGACATATGTGGGAAGGCTTTTCGCAGGCAGGATCATTTGAGGGATCATCGGTAAGTATTCACTTTTAAAATAGATGCTTCTATTTCGATAATGATAAAATACGTTATATGTTTACATGGCACAAAGTTATATCGTTTATGATACGAAATAAAAGTTGCAGAATAATTTAATAAAAGGAAGATAATAACAAAAAAAAACGGCGTGATTTTAATATGTTAATGGTATAATTGATAACTTATTAAATTTTGTGATAATAATGCTGCAACAGTGAACTTGGATAAATTTGAATCTTAATTTAACTGATTTTTCCATAACTAATTGAATTAAAAGTAAGTAAAATTATATCGAAGTATATAAGTACAAAATTTTTAAATAAGAATACGTCAAGTTAAAATAATGCAAAGTTAATGAACTTGTCACAATAATGTATTAATAATGCAATTAATGGATACACTGAAGAAATAAATGTCGTTTATTGTTCAAAAGAGAATTTTCAAAGTTCTTTGAGAACATCCATGAAGAATTAAACTTAAAAGTTTTTTCTTTGAATGTTTCCGGTAATTTGCTGTTCGTCTATTCTATACATCTGAAACGTCTATTCTTTAATTTTTTGTACATATTATCCTTGACGTGTTAAATATATTGTTTGTGAAAAGTTTTTATGATCTTTTTTGCGACCTTCAAAAAGTATTAGGAGACACGGTAGTATCTCGATACCAGTTTACATGATGTTAGATGAAGCACTATACAAAACGAATTTTATGATATTTTTGGCTAATTCTACAATATGCTCTTTGTTTCCTATTTCTTGCTATTTGTCTCTGTTTGTCTCTTGCCTTTTTAATCAACAAGAGACAAACAGCAAAAAATAGAAAACAAAAAATACATTGTAGAATTAGCCTTATTGATGAAAAAATATTGGTGATTGAATCAATAAACATTGATGATTGCTATATATTTAATTTAATTCTATATTTTTTAGAATATAGATATGAAAATTCTTGTAGAAAATAAATTTTGAGGAGTTAATTCCTTTTAAATAAACTATTTAATACTTTTATAAAATTTTTCTAAGGAAGATTTCCGTTTCCATTTACATTGATATTGTTAGTTAATAGATAGTTTTTGTAATATTATGTATCCAGATACGGTAAACGTTAAAGTCACATTATTTAGTGAAAAGACAAACTGTGCAGTTTCAACTTTCCACTAAATAACGTAACTTTAGTGTTTATCACATTATATTTTTATACACATTATATTTTTATATTGCAAAACTTCTCTAATAATCTGGAAATATTTTTTTTATCGTAATCGTTATCCCTGTAATGTCAGCGTAAAACTTTATTAATTCGTTTATTTAGACTGGTATAATTTTTAGTTTATTCATTTCACCATCTAGCTGTTACAGTAGATCGAATAATTTTTTATAAAACGAGTATTCTCATCGCTCGCGGCTCATTTATCGATTAATAGTATTATTGTCATCATATCATGTAGTATCGGAATATTTTTTATAAAAACATCACGTGTATATAGATATTATAATATTACATTTTAGTATTAAATATATTGTTAGGAAAATCTATTTTGAACAAAACTCTTCAAATGCTTCTTAAATTTCTGACCATACATATATATATGGATGTTCTCAGTATGATTACGCAGGAATGCAAAACAAAGTCAAGAGATCAACACACGTCATTTATTGTAAGCAACAATTGATGCTTACAAAATCGTCGTAGTAATTTATCATAGTAACTCATCATTGTATATCACCATAGTATATAAACTTTCATTAATGAAAATTACTATAATTTCGGTGATTTTGCAATTAATTGTATGTAAAATTTTCGTAAAAATTTTAAACACAATTTTTTTACATAAACAATTTTATTTTTGTTCCGCTTGTAAGGATTAAAAATATCGATATCAGCCATATAAGTTATCGTTATCAATGCTTGCTATCATCCGCATTCCTGTAAAAACAAGAAATATCAATTTATTTCTATCATCAACTTATTGTTGATGATGAAAGCTAAATACAATTATACATCGGTTAGAAGGAGAAAAAAAGTTAAGTTTTATCGAAAATAAAGTAAAAATTATCAAACATGAAAGAAATCAATTTACAAAATAGAAAAAATTATTGTGATATTCATAAAATTATTTTTTATCAGACTATGTGCCGCAGAATACAAACTAACAATAACATTACATTAATATTATAATTTTCTCTTCAATAATATAATATAATACAATTGTATAACAGTCACATTATTGGATATTATATTGTTGATGTATTGTTATTGTTAGTTTCTGCAGGATATGGATGTATAAATTCATTAATGGAAAACTAGATAATAAAAAAAAGAGATTGCTGGCTCGGCAATCAAGGCTGACGAATTTTTTTACATTTTAGATATATACACAGCAAGGAGAAACCGTTCAAATGCAACGAGTGCGGCAAAGGGTTTTGCCAAAGTAGGACTCTGGCAGTTCATAAAGTCATGCATATGGAGGAGTCACCACACAAGTGCACGGTATGCGGTCGGAGCTTCAATCAGAGGAGCAACCTGAAGACACATCTTCTTACGCATGCGGATGTTCCGCAGGACCTCAGGATCGAGACTTCGGTAGCATCGGACTCGAGGATCATGTCATCAGAGGTTAGACAAATAGCAGAGCGGGTGAGCGGTCTCCTACCAATGCCGAAGAGCACGCACAAGCTCGGCTTCACTATAGAGGATATTATGAGACGTTAGAAACTATAATTCCTTTTAATTTTAATCTGCGTGCATTTCATTTTTGCGTTTGTATTATATTTTCTTGTTTTTGCTTTGTATTATATTTTCTCGTTTTCTACGCATTATAAGGTCTACGGAGTAAGTTATCCCATATTATTATTATTAATATTACACACATTATTATATACTTTAGTTATATATTTTCATTTGTGCGCTCTAGCATCAACTGGATTGGCTTCAAAAGTGCTGAGAAAAATTGCCGATAATAATTTTTAATTTTTAATATGAATGCCACTGATTCAATGGCCAAATTTAGTTGCAACTTAGCTGTATTTTCTATTGATGCTCCCCGCCTCTCCTCTCCCCCTATACCACTCGCATTTTTAACGAGATGTTACTAAGATATGCGACATTCTGCCTCAAAAACGTATAATAAATATGAGATTTGTTTGCATTGTTTGAAAGCCCCAATGTCTGTAGAATGAGATAAATGTAAGTATATTGAAAAGAAGGAAAGCGAAAATGTTGAAAGCAAAAAGTGCAAGCAACGCAAACAAATCTATGATCGTAACTTTCAAATGTCAAGTTATGACAGGTTGAAATTTTCCTTTTAAATAAATATTAATAAATTAAAAAATTAAATTTTGTTATTATTAAATATATACATTTTTATGAAAATTTGTAATAATTATATTTTACTTAAAATTTATAAAATCATATATTTGTAATTATTCTATAAATTTTAAATAAAATATAATTATTAAATAAAATATAATTATTATTATTACATTTACTATGATTATTTCTGAGGCAGAATATCAGGTCTTTTTTAGGTGCATGTTAAACGCGAACAGTATGGGGAAGAAGGCATCAAAACTGCTTCGAAGGTTACAACTAAATCAGTCTATTGTTTTATATATTCATATATATAATTACACGAAACAATCGCTAATTTATATTTCAATATTATAAGAAAGCAAAAGATCGATTAAATTTTAATTAATTTCAATTGAAGTTTATGGATCTTTTTGCTTATTGTTAGTTCTGGAAACATAACAATTGAATAACTATTTTATATTATTTTTGATTCCTTAGATTTCTATTAGTTATAGTTTATTTTTTCACGCGCATTCTTTCTTTTTTCTTTCCTCTAGTAAATTCGAGATACATACATAAATCTCATTTGTATGCTAGATCAGCATTCTAAAGACTCTGAAATTAATTCAAAATGAAAGAGACGCAATAGCAATATGACACTGTATTTATAAAGAGTAAAATTACAACTTTGAACTTTAAACGAACGCAAATTATAATGAAATAGTTACTATTGACGTTAGTAATGACATAAAACTAGCAAGGATAGGCTTGAGGTTTTATGCAATAGCCCAATGGTATTTTAAATAGAGACGTTAGAGACGATAGACTGCTATCAAGTACAATGAAAAGATATTAATTTGATATAATTTGTATTTGCGCTTAAAAATCTATTATGTCTAGTCAGGAAGTTAAAATTTTTCGAAAATTATCTTTCTCTCACATCTCACTGTCTGTCATATTTTCCTACAGAGTAAATTATATAAACAAGATTATTTCAAGAGAATCGTTGTTAATATGTATTAATATAAATTTTCTATCTTAACACATGCACGGAGAAAACAGGTTTGTTAAAGTATCTAAAAATAAACTAACTATTGATATGAAAATAATTTTGTTGGACTATTAAAATAATTATAGGACGTTCAATTATAATGAGCAATATTGTAAGAAATTTGACATTCTAGCAACCTTTTGAGCGTCCTATTTAATTTTAATGGTCCAACAAAATTATTTTTAGATCTATATTTAGCTAAATTTTTAAATACTTCAGCAAAATCGGTTTCTTTCGTGTACAGAAGAGATATTTTATTTTATTATATGCACGCAGATTTTCATGTATATTCTTCCCTTTGTAAATATGATTTGAAAAATGTTTATATTATATCGTAGAAACGTATGATTAATATTATTAATATGATCATATTTATATTATATTTTAAATGTATAGTTAATAATATTTATATTATAGATACATAATTGATTATATATATCTTATATATTTATATCAAATATTTACGCTATTACGTTTAGGAATAATTCCTGTGAATATTCAGCGAATCTTTTGATTTTTATAAGAATTGTGTATGCGTTTACATGAGCAATGTCCCACGAATATCTTAAATCCTTTATGAAAGCGCGATAAAATATCGACAAAAAATTGCATTATGATGAGATTTTTATCATAAAATAACAAATGTTTGTAATGTTTGTGACAAATGGGACAGCCTGTATATGTCTATTTATAGAAATATGTTATATATTATTAGATGCTGTATACTTCCAGTTCACACAAAAACAGTATTCGCTGCACGTCGAGTCAAACTTTTATCGCGTAATTACAATTTTTTTTTTTACTCTTTAATTTACAACGGTGGTATACCCATTTCCATTAGATATCGGTACCATTCAGAATTCGCGTAGATTAAAATGGTACAATTTGAAACATGATATAATTCGAAATAAAATAAAATTTGAATCCAATTTTCAAGATTCAAAGTTTGATAAACCCTTTCATTGTGTGAAGGGTACTGAAATAATGGTACAAACAATAGTACAAAAAATCAAACTTGAACTTCAAAAAATTAAATTCTTAACTTGTTTAGAATTACATCATGTTCGAAATTGTATCATCTTATCATATACGATCATTGTCAGTCCAGGAATACTCCCGATCTCCGATGTTTGTCAACATAATTTATTCTCGTCGTGTATCAGAAAAAAATCTGAGGTCTTCAACGACTTGCTAAGCGTCGCACGAAATCTTGATTAAGAGCCATAAAGTGAGTGGATGAGAATGAGGTCGTTTGGGGATAAACATAATGTGTTTATAAATCGATATTTATTAAATCGTAATTTACGTATCTATTTTATAAAATTCCATAAATAATTCGTGTTATATACATATAACTATTGGATGCATGATAATGTCACATCGTGACATTAGAAACAGAGAACACGAGTGAGAGATTTAATAGTGCGTAAATTGCAATTGTGCCACACGATTAGAGTGTCCGTTCTTAAAAGATTTTATCGGATTTAAAAAGCATACGGTATCCAATTCCTAAAATGCACTCTCGATTCGGTCACGAGGTGTCGAGATAATTAATTGTTGCTCGACGAGACAACGATCTGTGTCGAGAGGATGCGACGTTACCGTGCCTGTCGTGTATATCGACGGTGTTAATCGAGTCTCTCCGGTCGTTAGATATCTCCGTTTCCCGTAAAATTAGAAATTTAGATCAGATAAGAGTAGGAGGAGGGAGTAGGAGAACATTTCCTGGCCAGTTAGCCCGATTAGCCGCCACCTTTCCCTTCGATGCCACTGGCGACCCGCGAACGGTCCCACAGATTTCTTTTTCTTTTAATCTAGGAAAAGATATATATAGTATCTGTAGACCACCCATGTCTTTTACGTACAGGGTGTATACAAAATTTTCACAATTTTTCTTTCGTTCGATCAATATCGAACAATTTATATATAAGGTCAGTTTTCGAGGTCAGTTTTCTCTCGACGTATTTAATTAGGAAACTTTGAAAGATAAGTAGTCTCAATATTGAATAATTAATTTTTTATAAAAATTTTTTATAGATATTGATATTCAACTAATTATATTAAAAAATTTTAACAGCGTTTCAAAATTAAAACATTTCTCAGCAAACAATAATGTATCTCGATTAATTCCTATTCAATAATATAATCGTACATAACATATGAATTGTATGTAACAGTCATATTGTTGAATAAAAAATTATAACTAATAGTTATGCTACTGTTATCGAAAGTTAAAAACATGAGATCAATAATATTTAATGTTCAATTAAATTTCTAGCTAAAATATCGAATTAAATTTATTAATAAATTTATAATTATAAGAATTAAGATACTTAATACACCCTGTATGTTTAGATTCTTTCTTTCTGAATTTCATTTAACGCGCGTGTTTCCCAGTTTCGACTCGCACGTTGAGTTACCACTAACTTAAGATCGTTGTAAATATTTATATTCGTGTAGATAGTCTGTAGGTGTAAACTGTCTTCTTCTGTCGTGTAGTTTCGTCGTTCTTCGGTCCGATGAAGTCGCTTATGCCCTTATCGGCGCGCTGAATGTATAAAAGCGCATTTAAAGCGACTTGGAATATTATCGGACTCAGCGCGGTTATCTGTTATTGTACGATCATACCAAATAGAATGAGAGGAACAAGGGAATACCTCACGCTAGTCGATCGTAATGTATATTTAAATGTTGTTGTTATTCATTGAAAATAAAAATTATTCCAAACGAAATGGCTCGTTAACGTTAGCGACGATCCCATAGTTTAAAAAAACCTTTTTATTTTGAAACTTTAATCTAATCTAGTGTAATTTCTAGATTTGTTTATATAATTTTACTTTTTTAATTATATGACTTGATGAAGAGAATGTATGTTTCCATTATAAATTGTACAAATTTTATCTTAATTTTACATATTTAATTTTACATACTTTTTGCAGTATGTAATTCGCACATCGCTCTGATTAAAGACCTGTAGAGTAATTGCGTATGACTCGTTCAGAAAGAGAGAGAAAGAAAGAGATAAAGAATGTGTTCGACGTATCCAGGTTTAATTTAATCTCGCGAGAGTAAACAAAAAGTAGTTCCCTCAGCGATCCCTTTTCGACGCAAGTCGTTATATGGATCTACGAGAACAAGGCTAACCATCATTCCCGATTTTCCCGACAATAGCCGGCAGTTAACGCGCTTGCCGGTCAGTTAGTACTGTTTAACTTTAATTAATTCCCGCACCTTCCACGGACAATAAAGCGTGATGAAACGCCGTGCAAACAAGACGTTGCGTCTCCCTTTGCTCCTTCATCATCGAACTAATTTCGAACCTTGTCGTCACATTTGTTTGTTCGTTTTCTGCTTATAGACGTGTCGATAACCCGCCTTTTTCACGTAATTTTAAATTAAATTAGTGGGTTCAATATTGATCCGATGCAATAATAAAACACGATAGCGATCACCTTTGTTGAATCTATCTATCATTTATATTGATTATAAACAAAAAATCTATTATTATTTATTAACTTTTAGAAATTTTTGAATTTATAATTTTTTTCATCACTGCTTATGATAACAATATTTATCTATTTTTTTAATATAATTATATATAAAGAGAGTTTTAAATTTTCTTATCTTTTTTCTCTCTGTTAAATGATGCCAAGATGATGTTTGTTTCAATTTTGCAACAAAATTATCAAATGTATATGCGCTTCGAAATTTCAATAACCGCACTAATTGTCTATCTCTGTATAATTTTAGGATTCGAAAATCTAATCATGTCGGCATGAAATGTGAACAAAATTGCGCACTCTCGTTATCATCGATAAGGTTGTTTGAAGATACAAAGAAATGATACATTTCAAAAGTATAATAGATAGCCAAAGGAACGTAAAATAGGAAAGATGGAATTGAAAAGAGATGGAGTGAAAATGAGTTTCGTGAGAGAAGGAAGACGAATGGAGGACCGTCCGGCTGTTGTACCCTTTACTGTTCCCCTGGGGGGACGATTTAATTACAATAATCACAATGTTACGGTTCCTGGTATTCTGCCCAGAGCATAGCGACTTGTCCCACGGAAGAGAGGCTAATCGTTTTCCTAAATCGAGGATACTATTTCGCACAGATCCCTGATGCTATTTTATGGTATCGTGAATCCTTTTTCATTTTGCCTAATAAAAACAGAACGGTGTTGCTCTGTTCAGATATTGATCTCTGCAACTTTATTCTTTTTAAAAAAAAAAACTTTTGTTTCAATTTCATCCGAGAAATATCAAAATATCTTTACGAATGATGCTTTGTATCACGATAACCTAATTGTGTTCTGAATAATAATGTAATCTTACATTTTATAGTAGACTTTTCTTTTACATTTTCTTTTATATTACGAGTACATATTATCATCTTTATATTATTTAATATAATATTATGAAATATTCTATAGCAGTAGAGAAAGTCATTATATGCTATGATTTGTGCGTATATATCGTGTGAATATTTTATAGATTTTTTCATAGGTATATTATATGGATTATATTAGATGTAGTAAAAAGAAATCCATTATTTTTATATGAAATTGAATGGAAAAATAATGGATTTCTTTTTACTACACCTAATATATAGATATTATGTAGTATATTCTATTCTGTAAATAGAATGGACGAAGTAAAAGACGGACATGGCATGTGAAAGGGGCGAAAGCTCGAGATGAATTCGAAGTAGCGAGTTCGCAAGCGACTTCGCAATTGTGGGAGTTAGCGCCATGGAATGTCATGAAATTTCTCCTCCCTCCCCCTCTTTTCAGGTCCACCTTTGGAGCTCTAAAACGTTAACCACAGATTACCCGGTGGATTAGATCGCTCAGTCGGGCGAGGCCTCGAGCTACGATTGCAGGGCAAAAAGAGGATGGGGAAAAGGAAGAGAAGCTGCCATGGTCCCCTCACGGTGCTCCGTGTGTACCCTCTTATTAGGGCGTGAGCCTTATCTAAGGGTCACAGGGCCTCGGCGACCTCGTGGGTCCCACAGAGACCACGGGGTTCGTCCAGAATTCCAGGAGTTGCGACCGCTACGCACAAGCCACAGACAAGCGGGGCACCGTGAGTCTTCTTTCAGGCTTCTGAACACTAATTTTGGTCACCTTTAGATAATGATGAGAATGAACCGTGAAGTAATTACCAGCGAGAAAGGATGAGGAGCGAAATATTGGTTCCGCAGATTAGTCGAAAGTTAGGCGAATGTCGTGAGAAATCGGAAGGTATTAAAAACAAGTTGCGATAGAGAAATTACGAATTTAATACCTAACATATATTTATCGAGCTTATGTATATGTATATTTAAGTAATTAACATTCTTGCAGAAATCTTCGTGGAGTCTTGATGCTTTGCGGCTTACATTCTTCTACCTTTGCTCAACACAATCATTTATCAACGAATATATTGTACCAAATTTTACTTATATACTGTATGATATATAATTCTTTTATTTTTAATTCTGTAAATAGTGATACATTTAATATCTTAAAAATAGCATTGTATCTCTAACGCACAAAATATGTTTAATGTTATAAGAATATGCATTATCTGAGACTTATTGTCAAAGTGGATGAATGCATAGTGTATGTGTAAATTCCGCAAATCTTAGTAATATAGGAAATCAAATATATATTCATATACATATACGATTTTATATATATAATGAAAAAAATATATAATTAACATATAATCACATACAATATATATGATTTATATGCACTTATATACACTATTATCTGTACTTTGCGGACACTTTGTTTTCTATGTAATTTCAACTTATGTAAGTAATACAGTTCTTCTTTCGCGGCCGTCGTGTCAGAGGGTCGATTAAAAGTCGAGCGATAAATTTTCGGAAAATTAAGAACTCCGCTGCCGGCCGAAGGAACCGGTACGGATAACATTCAGGAAGAAACGCGTAGGAGCTGACCTGCCGCGGGCCCAGGGCCTGTGGTTAGGGCGGTACGGCGACCGCTCTTTTTTCAGACCCCGACGATTAGGTAAACTGTCTACCCAAGGCGCGCGGTGTGTGCCCACATTGTCGGGACTCGCTCCCCGGCTATGCTATTAGTTAGTAGTATAGTTTAAACTCGGGACATCGCGCGCCAAATCGCGCTGGACTGCGCCGGGGTGCGTCATGCCTTGGAAGATGGGAAGACGAAAAGTCAGTATGAATTGGGAGCGAGTCGACTCCATCCTTTTAAACGTCGCTAATTTGCGACAGACTCTGTCGGCGTCACAACTCTCAAACTGTACAAAAAAAAAAAAAAAAAAACGACGGAAGTGGAAAAACAGGCCAGCGTGATGGGGCCTTACCGGCATCATTGGACTCTACCGAAATAAAGGGTCTCGAACTCCCGGATTCCTTTGGCGATAATCGATCTATCCTGCTCTCCCTTTATCTTTCCAGGGTGCTTCCCGTGCCCGTTAGTCGAAATCGCTCTCATTTTTTCTGCTCGCAATTCCTTTTTTTTTCCAACAATGACAGGGAGGGTAGAAAAAAGGAAGAGGACGGCCCTCGTTTTTTTCTCGTTATTCTCACTCTCGAAATTGCCGGTACCGATATATGGTCCATTATCGACGGTGCAGCATGCGTCAGCCCGATGTAGTTTCTCACACAGTTTGCTTTCCCAAAGTCGTCGCCTGTGTCACCCGCGCGGATGCAAACGCGCACCCCACCTTCCTCGAATATCGTAGCTGCCTTCCGATTGGCGCGTTTGACCCTTTGTATTTAGCGGCTGCCGACGAGTGCATCCACCAGCTGCTACCCTCTAACGGAGAGCCTCGCAATGAGCTGTTATCTTCGAACTTTACAAATTGGAACTTGCATTTTGATAATTCATCGTATAATATAAATTATCGTATAAATATTCGTGTAAAATGCACTAAAATTTTCTTATTTATAGGTGATACTTATAGTATGACTTTATATTTAAGATCATCTTAAGTTTGGTCCCTGGTAGGTGTGGTTTTAAGATTTCATCTATAAACAAATAATCATGCAAATATTTTATCCATACAGCTCAGAAGTTTGCAGCAACATTGCTGCAACGTTTGCTGGAACGTTGTAATGTTACCGTGATATTGTCGAAATTATCTATGAGTATCGTATTTAAGATCGTATTTAAGTTCGTATTTAAGATTTCATCTAGTTAATGAAATAATAGTATTCTATATATTATTCATATAGTATTCTATGCATATAGCACAGAAGCTTGCTTTCATGTTTACAATGTTACTGTTGAAATGATCTGTACTGAGTCTATAGTCTGTAATTTATTATGCAGTCATTATGTGTTCATTTAACTGTGTAAAATTCATTTATCTGTGCTGTCAATATGAGCGTATAACGAGTTACGGAATTTCGCTATTGTAAAATCATATTTAAAATGATTTAAATATAAGTTCGAATTGTAAATAGTGCTGTGTAGATCATAAACAATTTTATTTGATTGCGATGAAAATTAAACAGTCACCATGTTCAAATATACACGCGAATGGGATATGAATATAATATTACATGAATCAAATTTAAACCTTAGAAAATTCACAAAGTAGGTTTCTTCAAAAACATACATTTATTCATTTTTTTAATCATACATTATTTATAAAACACTTGAGAAATTATCGTTCGTCTAGATAATTTCATTTTTGCTTTCGAGAAAGGTTACTCTTTAAATATTCTTTCGATGATAAACCTTAATCTCCCTAAATCTCTCCAAATATTTGTTTTGTACACTCATATATATTCAAGTAAGTTAAAAATAAAAATGGATAGGCCATTATAAAAGAATAAAAGATTGCGATATAGGCTGTAACGTAAATAAGCATCTTCGACTTAAGTAGAATTTACAGGTAAATTACCTCTTTTCGATGATCATGTGGGCGTCTCGAATAGAACTCGCTCCAGATACGATTCGACATTGTGCTAGCACAAGAACTCGCGGACTAAACGATATAAAACGCGTAAATCCCATTGCTGGGGCGTCGTCGGCAACCGTGGATTATCGGTTCATAATTCACAACCATCCCGGACAGTGATTGTCAGTTTGCTCCGCCGTTACATCCGTTCGGCCGCACTTCGAGTCTGCGTAATGGATCATTACACGTCGAGCGATAATCAATTTCCGAAGTGCCGGCGCTGGTGCGCGCCGTGAACGATCCCGGAGTGCCGTGAACGAGGGCGGAGGGAGAGAGAGAGAGAGAGAGAGAGAGAGAGAGAGAGAGAGAGAGGGGTTCAGCGCAGTGTACGTAACTCAGCTTTCCTGTCCGTGGTATGCTTCTGGTTACAATTGAATCGATTATGTCGAAAGGTCATACTAGTCGATAAAAGCGTTTTTTTCCGAAACAGAGTTGCATTTATACGCTTTACTCATTTCGTCACTGTATTTTCTCTGCCTGAGCCTTTCGTGCGCGTTTGATAAATCTCTTTTAATCTGCCTTTCATTTATCGTACTATTGAAAACAATCGGGGTCACTCGGAGCTAAGCTTCGGCAGGATAGTACATAAAATTCTTCTTTTAGAACAAAGTACATATTTCTTCTTTAGAATTCGGAATTTATTATTTTTTTATAGTGAAAAAATTAGATTGTTGTAGTACTAAATTTTATTAAATTTACGATAAAATTCCGTTGTAGTATATACTTTCTACGATTTCAATATTTGTACGTTTGTGTTTTAAACAAGTTTGTAAATAATCAGAAATGATTGACTACTTTGTTACTTATTTTTTCATGAATATAATTCCAAGACTGATATTCATAGTCGGTTTTCTTATTTTAAGAGCATCTTAAATACTGTCTTAAGATACTAATACGGTTTTGTGATTGTTTTAATTCTGACATCTTAAAATTGTATTATAGTTTTAAATATAAGAATCGACTATGAAAAATTATGTACTAAGGCTTTTTATAGCATCTTTATTACATTCGACAAAACTCCTTGTGAGAAACATAGCTCTGGTACCATTGAGAGAACGGAATAATCCAGGCGTGATTCGGTAGCAAAGATGGCAGGGAACATTCCAGCCGCGCGTGTGCAACTGATGAAGATGGCCTATAGTGTTCGCAGACGAAGAAATAAGCGGAGGATATACGGGAGGATGGACCTCGCGCACTGGGAGGGATGGTATTCGATTGGAGCAAGGGGAGGAGATCGAGGAACATAGAGAGGTGGACATAGGCAAAATAACAGACGAGGAAGAAGATACAGGGAAGAAGGAGTAGCGGAAGATGAATACAGTGGTGGGTGGATTGTGGAAGAGGGAAAGGAAGTGGAAAGAATGCATCGAGCACACGGAGGAAACACAGGGTGAATGGAGAATGAAGGGAAAGAAGGTGGGAAGAAGGCGAGAGAGGAAATGGGCAGGAAGGAGGCAAGAAGACCTCAAGGAAGGAGGAGAATGTGGGTGGAATGGCGGAAAGTTCGAAGAGAGAAGAAGAACTCTCTCTCTCTCTCTCTCTCTCTCTCTCTCTCTGGCGTGAGAAGGGGAAGGAAGAATATACGGCAAGGGAGGGTTTGGTGGCAAGAGTGAGCGAGTAAACCGCGTGCGTTCGGCAAGACGTTGCACGGTGAAGGGGGTTAGTTAGGCGCGTGGGGCCACGTGCGTTCCCACGGTTTCGAGAGAGCCGCATATCGCGTCAGCCCTCTCCGCGAGGTTTCGCTTCTCTCTCTCTCTCTCTCTCTCTCTCTCTCTCTCTCTCTCTCTCTCTCTCTCTCTCTCTCGGCAAAGCCAGGCAAAGTGCGCCTTCCCTCCTCTTCTCCGCGCGAGCGCGAGAGAAGAGAGAGAGCAGTTCTCTCGAGATGGTTGTACAACGTTATGCGCGCTTAAGTGTATGCATGCGGATTCCGTAGCTATCCCGATGACTCTCGCGCATATACATTGCACATATAGATGTGCATGTTTAAAAAAAAAATATATATATATATATAATTCCGCCGGCATCACCGCCTCCGCCGCCGCCGCCGCCGCCGCCGCCACCACTACGTCGTCCTTCCTCCTTGCTAGCGTTGGCGGCGCGCCGACCTCTGACCTCCCATTACCGGCTCGACCGACCGGCGACTTGACTCCCTCGCGCATGCAGACTCGCGTATACGGTACACGCCGGTATCTCTATCGATGTAGACGTGTACAGCATCACCGGGGTCCCGCGCGCTTCAATATAATCCCCGGATTGTGAGCCCACGTCGACCACGGTTAACCCTCCCATGTGTTTGACTACCATTCGCGAAAAAGCGGCCGAGTCAAAGAGCCTAAGTTCTCGGGATTCTACTTTGGAGATGCTGAAACAATATCCTGCGATAAAAGGGACCCATGCATATGATATTCAAATTACCACCAGGGTATCCATCGCGTAATTATACATCGTTTGTCGAAACTATGATAATCCATGTAGAAAGCACATTCTGTACACAATAAAATTAGAATAAGCTATTTGTTTAAGGATCGATTTTAACCAATTATTATTACCTTTGTATGAGAATCGCAAGTGTTCTGCGAACGCGATTGGTTATAAATGTCTAAAAGATCTTACTTTACGAGATCCCCAAGTGAATAAGATATTATGAGGTAAGAGCGCGACGTGAAATGTTTAACAATCACTTAAGTAACGACAGCGAAGCAGTATCTATAGTTTATTGCGGTAGGACATTAGTATATTTCCTTCACCGGAAATTCATTCGCGCTCTCATCCGCCGTCATTAGGTTCGTTCGCGGAGCAACCGGCGCATATCTTCTCATTCCTGGGGCAATTTGAAGTAGGCCGGCAAAACCATTAGGAACATTTCTCGGAGGCGAAGGGGGCGTTAAACGGGGCGACCAGCGACGTCATCGAGAGATCGTATCTTCGCGTTAACGACATGACTTCCTCTTCTTCACCGTTTGCTGAAATACGTTGTGTTGATCTATCCACGTTCCGAATTCGAGTTAATAATTTATAAATACCTTTAAACACCTCCAATACTTTCGCAGACGTGTTTAACCGCAACGTCAAATAGATGACAGACGCTAATATTGATTATTTCGAATAATTATTTTTTACTGATCAATATTTAAATTGCTTATTAGATGTGACTTTATATGAAGCAAATTGTATTGAATATATTGAAGCAATATTGTATGATGTAGCAAAGTCAGTTTTGTCCTTTTCAACTGCATGTTATTCTATTTCCTATATATAGAGCGGAATTATTTTATAATTAGCAAAAATATTATTTTTTAAGAGAGAAACAGAGAAATAAAGAATTGTGAAAAAATACGAAAAGTATCTTTGAAGAAAGAACAATTGACAATAATTGATTGAAATTATCAACGTTTTCAATGGCAGAGTTAGATTGGAAAAGAAATTATAAAGTTAATATTTTATCAAAAAATATAATACAAATCACCATGAAACCTGTCGATACAATTTATTATAAACTTCAGAAAAGGATTATAGAAAATGCAACAGCAAAATTCTGATGAAATGCATATTAAAAAATTTTATTTCCAAAAAGTTAAGAAAGAAAAATCATAGAAGAAAATCATGTGTATGTGAGTAATTGGAGAAATCAAACGATGTTAAAGAGTAATTTCGCTCTTGCGAAGGACAGGATTACAAAATGCGATGAGTTCCGTATTTGCTCAATCAACGGTAACAGTCTTACATTTTTTCTCCGCACGACAGCAATAAGCCGAGATTGCTGGAGAAAAAGAAGGAGAGAAAAAGAGAGAGAGGGGAGAGAGAGAGAGAGAGAGAGAGAGAGAGAGAGAATCCGCGTCACGAGGGGGTCCATTCCGGCGCGGCGCGCGGGGCATCCGCGCCGCCAAAGAAGACGCGGCGCGCAAGATATTCCCAAGAGCGAAAGCCCGCAACCGAGGTCACTCCTCCTCGTGGGAGGGCCCCCGGGCGCCGCGTAACCTCCCCCGTCGGTTCACCCGGGAACGAAAAACAAAAGTTTATGGAGCTGCATCGGACGGTGAGCGCGAGGCGCGGTTCACATCCAGGACCGGCTAAAGGCTAACGAAAATCGTGATACGCGATGAACGTCGGACGCCGCGCCGTCAGAGGATGGGAGATTAATTTGCGTTTTGTTTGAGAGACTTCGAAATCGGTCATTGTCAATCTATACTATTATTACACTACACTAAAAAAAGTTTATTAAATAAATGCATATTTTTAATAATATTGAATAAATATAACTTATGCAGTAAATAATATTCATTCAATAAAAGGAATGAGGACAGTTAAATTAAATTAATGATTTTTGTGTTAAATAAATGTATGTTTATATTTAATAAATACTTACTTAGAAATTTTTAATAAATATCTATTATTAACATTTATTTTCAGTGTATTTGATTGAAATTTATAGGGAATACCATGGTAATATATGAAAAGAACGATTTTGAAGTATCTAAAGTGAGATACAGACTTTAGCGAGATACAGATCTAAAAATAATTTTGTTTGACAAAAATAATTACGTAAGTTAATTATGTATATTACGCTCAAACTAGTTGCTAGAATGTTAATTTTTTTATTCATGTTTAAGTTACCTACATAATTATTTTGATAGTCCGACAAAGTTATTTTCAGATCTGTATTTATCTAATATTTAATATTGATTTTTAATATTGATATTTCAGCAAAATTGTTCTTTCCGTGTAGAGATTTTTTAAAATGGAGCGCTAAGTTTTAAATTCAAATGATGAAAAAATATTTAGAAAGTAGAGAAGAATATTTCGATAGGTTTCATAAATAATTAATTTACTGTTACATTAAATTTTTACAAATATGCTGTAAAACGGCATGTTGAAAAGTGTAGAATTTTGATCATATCTCAGAAATATTTCAAGAGTATACTTCTTGATAGAATTATTAAGTAAATTGACGCGATAAAAAGATATTTCCTCTGTTTAATTTTGCGGAGATTACTTATCGTGAATGGGTCTTTAGGGTGCGCGATAAAAATCACTTCGGGCTCTTATCGTTTCTAGCGTTTCAAACTGACCGACGCCGATGTTATTTCGCGCGTGTCGGCGATAAGTTAAGACTAGTCAAAGTACGGCCGTGCTGGAAATACATCGGCGTCGTAATTTATATTATTCTCAAGTACGCCTCCGGTGTGTACTGCTGACCGTAATAATCGTACTTACTCGCGCGTTACACGGTGCTAACAAGAAACAGAGAGCGGTGGATGGCAAAAAGCGGAAACGACGGGAGGGAACGAACGTGGAAAGCAAAGAAGAGGAAGGAGAGAGCTCGAGCCAATTAGTTGCTTTACGACCAGCAAGTAACATTTAACTTGCTTTCGTTTAAAGAGAAGAAAAAGACAAGAAAGCGATGGTACCGAGTAACACGACTGCCTGCAATCAACGAATTATGAATGGATTATACGAATGATTATTATTTATCCTACGGGACGTAACTAAATAATTTTGTTGTTTGTTCAACAAAAATTTTTGTTCATATTTATGTATGATTTCCTAATTCTGATTTTAACTTTCATTTGAAATATGCAGTTTAACGGTCTGAGTGTCTTAAAAGTTATTTGGACCGGATGATTTTTTTTTACAAAAAAAAAATAATATTTTATTGATACTGTAAATTGTATCATTTTTTGTCTTTTATGGCATCATAAAATACAAAACCAAACAATTTATGTATTAATTAAATACCTATAATGAGTTAAACTTGAAAGTAATCACTTGATTTTTTTTTACGTAAACGATTACTTGGAACATTTTTACATCTCAATTCAAATCAGTATTATTAACAATATAATTTGTATTATTAATAGGTTTTTTGATTTATTATAATATTTTAGAATACTATAAATATAAATTTCATTATAATTTTCTAAAAAAAAGTAAGTAAAAATCAAACAAATATTAAACAGAATAAGAATCTTATTATGATAGAGTATTTCTAATAAATAAAGACTTTTAAAAAATAAAAATTTTAATTAATGTAATGCTATTTTATTGTATATGTTTGATGAAACTGCACATTTAAAGATTTGTAAAGAATAGTTATTAAATAAAAAAACATATGTATATAAAAATATCAATATAAAATAACATTTTACACAATTTTTCTGGAGTGTAAACTTCAGGTGACTATTTGAGTTAAGAAAGAACAAAGTATTCCAGAAAATAAGCTTGAATACTTTAAATCACATTAAAATTGTGTAACATTAATTTTAAAATGCAATATTGATGTAAAAACTAAAAATTCTAAAAGGAAAATAAAAGTATATTCTTTTAACATATATATGTCCTCTCTAGTTTTCTTTATATTTCTGTTCTTTTTTTAGACTCAAAAGTAGCAATTTTTTTAGTTATAACAAATGAACGATATATAATCCACTCTACATATAAATGTACAGTAAATATGAAAAGAGAGATTTACAACTTTTTAGCCTGTTTTATAATGTGCTTTTTGTTTCCAGTTTCTTGCTATTGCTTTTTGCTATTTTTTTACATCTTGTTTTTTTGCTTCTTATTCCGTTTTTGATTTTATATCTGAGAGTTACCGACCTTCGAAAGAAACAAGAAATACATAGCAAGAAATACAATTGAAATAAAATGGTTGCAAAGCAGTTAAAAGCAAAAGGTAAAAAACAAGAAACAATAAACAAAAAGCACATTGTAGAATAGGCTTAACTTTATAAATTTATTGTTATATATAATAACAATAATCGTTTCTTAAATTACTAAAAGTACAAACAATAGTCAATTTCTAGCGTATCGTATCTGTCATGTGGAGACTTATTGAATGGTGGCACACATGTAAAAATTGTTTCTCGCAACGTGGAGGAACGCGTGCTGAGAACGTAGGTGGCGAGTTACAAGCGAATATCTCATTAACGGGACTGTATCCGCGAGAACGAGATAATTAACGCGTTAAACCGGCGCCACGTCAGGATTATCAGGTCTCTCCCAGCTTTAATTACGTTTACCCACGCGTTGTCGCTACCCTATCTGACCACCGGTGCTACACGTTATCGAATACGAACTTAATGTATGCGCGACTTTCGTAAAAACGTTTACGGAAAACAATGTACACGCGATAGCGTGAAATATTACGTTTAGGAACGGTTTGCACGATTGCAAGTTCTTTATGAAGATTTTTTAACGTTTACGCTATTAAACAGCACCAATCTAACAACGACACGTATTTGCGGGAGAAATTGTGTGTCATGACTAACTTAAAAATCTCCCCGATAGGATAACGCCGAGATCATAGGAAGTTGACTTATCGCTGATATTCATTTTTAAACGAATGTACCAAATTCAAAAATGTTCTGCAAATATTTGTCATCTTATATCAGTCATCTTTTTTCCATTAAAATAGAAATAAGAAAGAGAAACACTTTTATAAATTGAAGACTGATTCTTTTATGCATTGATTAGCATGAATTCTTTATTACATAAACATGATTTCGATTAACAATTAATTACAAATTCTATCTTATTAAAAAATCTTTTTTACTATCTTTTTTACATATTATCAATGATTATTTGCTGTAGATATCCATACTATACACTAGATGAGGAAATATTTAGCATAACGCGGACGTGACGACACAAAATATCTAACAGAATTATATTTCGGTAGTTTATTTTGAGGATTAAAGGTAGAAAGAAATAAAAAAAATAATATGGGATTAAAAAAACAGGTAGTTAAAGCTACTGCGTTAAAGATTAAGGTCTTTTCAAAAAAAACAGATGTTACATGTCATTCATGCTCGTGTCTTATCCTGTGATCGGATTTTGCAAAGGGATAAAAGGATAAACCATTCTTAATATTTCGAAAGAAAGAGGTGAAAAGAACACAAATTTTATGCTTTTTTCAGTAAATCATTCCGACGCATTTTATTTTTTCCGATATTTTATCGGTTGCATTGTAAAATTAAGTTCAAATCTGTTTTTAATAGCTGATCCACAGGGTAGGCTAAAAATACGGAAAATTGACTCTGTTGTTGCTTATAGATGGATAGGATTGGGCATATACCATTGTATAGTTTCGTTAATTTAGTAAAAGAGCATTGAAGTAATTAACAACGTGCATTTGAAATACGATAAAAACAATGATTCGCTTAAGCTGTTTGTAGAAAATTTTGTAGCCATTTTCATCTTCAACATCTTCACGATCTTGTCATTTGTTTATGTCATCGTTTTCTTTGTGTGTTAAGCCTCTTTTTTCAAGATTTGCAGACCGCATATAAGTTAATGTCACAGGATTGTAACGATGAAAATAAAAGTGGCAACGAAACTCTCTACGAACAGTTTAGACATAGTTGCCATTTTTATAATATAATTTTACAAATGCACGTTGTTCAATATTTCAATGTTTTATGTTTACCAAATAATCAGCAAGACTGCACAATAGTATTTGCAGCCATGTCTTATCGACACAATGATAAAACACGTGACTCAGCAACTGACGTAACTTATATTGATGAACTTAATAAGGTAATTTGTAAATAATATATCATGCCTTATATTTTGAGATAATTAAAATTAATTAAATTAAAGTTTTTAAGCTCTTATTTAAATTTTTTGTTTCTTTGGCAGTGTATACTATTATAGTTACATTTAAAATAAAGTAGATATACATTTGAGGTTTATTGAAAGCAAAAAAAATAGTGTAATTCAGTGCAGTAATACAGACAGGTCCTATTATCGGAAAAGAAAATGCAGTTATTAAAATTTCCTCAATCATAATCACATTATCGTTTATTGTATAAAAAGTAATAATTGTAATTAACAAAGAAACGTTATCAAATAACATTTACAACGGAATGAAGTGTTCATATAATTCTATATTTAATATAATTCTTTCTCTCACTCTTTCTTTTACTTTTTATATTTTATACATATTTTATAAATGACACGCTGAGCGCGCGATTCCATTGATATCGTAGCGCCATTAACGACGTGGGCCTCATGTATTTTAATAATTATTCGACACGTTATTTGTCAAGTGAAATGGAAATCGGCCGACGCCGCCAGGCCGAATCGAAGAGGAAATCGCGAGGTGCCTCGTCCTCTCGAAGGGTCCCACGCAGAGACGATGATTAAAATTGTAAATATCTGCGGTCGACCCCCGGTGTTACGACCTTTGCGCGCCTTTGGCACCCTACCGCCTCACCCTATATATTAAAGGATATTAGATTATGGTAAGCGGCGCGCATTAACGAACGCGGATTCGCGCGCGCCTCTCTCTATATACCCACCTTACGCTCTCCCTGTCTAACGCCATTTTTCACGCACTCAGAGCACCTTCGTACGGATTCGATCGGCGATTTCTCTTCGGGAGCCGCGGCCCTTTGTGCCCGGCGAAACGAAACCAATGAGTCTTCGCCGATATTCGCGGCCAATAACGCGGCAGTTATGCATTATGTATCATTGCATTATAAGATCCCCGAAATTAATAACACAGTTTGGGGAGAACAGTATTATTTCATTTTTCATGTTATATTTTTAGATAACAATCTCGCAAGGAATTTGTTTTCTTACATAAGTTTATAGTTTGTTAATGATATGCTGTAATAAAAAATAATCTCTTTATCTTCGAAGAATTGATATTATTACATTGAGATTCACAAGAAGATTAAGAGCCTCAACAATATTTATAAATATTAATTATTTATAAATGTTTCTTATTTAGAACCTATTATTTTAGTCATAAATATTGAAAATAATGAAAAACTGTAAAAAAATTTTCTTGAAATTGTCAAAAGAGAAGACTGAGGGTTAATAAGAATGTAAACATAATGATTGAGGTGCAAATTCAGTTGTGTGAAAATGATTTTTATTCTCCTTTTGTTTTTTATTTTATTTTTAACTTCCGTAAGATCCAGTTGTCATTATTATATTGCGAATTTTATTAACATTTGCAGATCTTTATTCTTATTGTATTAAAAGTTTATATATCACGCTTTCCCATTGGATTTTGTACAGAAATGACAGACTTTTATTATCGGTTTATCGTTTTCACATGTCAAATAAACATTATAACGTTTTATGATTGATAACTAAAAGGATGTTTGTTTCTTGTTCTTTTGGAAGCGTTTGATTGTTTTATATTGTTGCTGAAAATGATTCAAAATAGAGTTAACCAAGTATTATATAACATTCAATGTAATGTGATCGCTTTTACACAAATTATTTGAACCCCAATTATGACACAATTTCATTAGTATTTTCGTTATACTTTTCTTTTTTAATAAATATTGAAGTAAATCATTACGTCAACTCTTTTCAACTTCATTCTTAACTTCATGCTTTTGTTTTTACGTTTCCATTCATAACATACGGAGCATAACTTTCTATATTAATATCGATCACCCTTTAAGGAAATTGAACGTAGAATAGCCAACGAAGAATTACAGACGACAGCAAAAGACACGAGGGAGAGGATGAGGAACCAAATGAAAAATCAAGAGGAACCAAATGAAAAAGTCAGTGGGGAGATAAAGAAGGAAGAGGGAGAAAAGAATTCTGACGGCACACACCACACGATTATCCCCTCGTAGCCCATCCACGAGGTGCAATAAAGCACTCCCTTCGTGGCTCGATATTCCTTTGCGCTGGCACAACGTCGTACCGACGTCCTCTTCTTGCCAGGGTCCGTTGCACGTGGACGGCGGACAGCGTGGGTGTATCGACGGAGACAAGATGAACGTTAGAACACGAACTGGTCCTCCTTCGCCGGCGTTCCAGCGGTAATGCATGGGTTTCGTGTCGCGGCGGGCGGCACACTTTGTAACGACCGCGGCCTTTTGACTCGATTAATCATCGATATGTGTACATACGTGCGTGCGTGTACACATACGGGGTGTTCGAGAACTCGCGATACTCACCGCCCGGTCAGCTGAGGGGGTGGTAGCGATGGTGGCGGTCGAATAAACCCGATCGAAAATATGGAGCGAGATGTCATAGGTGCGTCCGTCGTGAGATAAATGAGCCATTCGTTGGGCGGAATAACAACGTAAATTGTATGAGTAAAAACGAGCGAAGATATTATTTATTTATGTGTGACGTTTTTTCGAATTATGTTGCCGCAATACAAATATCATGTATAAATGTAACATAAACTATCGCGTAACTTGATGAAAGAGCTATCGTAATGAAGAAGATCTTGGCTCAGGTGTTCTCGTTAAATTTTCCTTCTCCATAAATTTACTGTTGACAATTTAAATGATTAGGAAGGAACTCAAGCAGAAAAACAAGTCCAAATATTAAAATGAATCGTGACGGATCGAAAAGTGACTTTTAATAATTATCTTGGAGCCACTTTGACGCCATTTTAATATCGTCGTGACTGTTTGTTCTGCTTGCGGCGGCGCGCACATTGAAGACTACTCTTTTTTCGAAACTCTTTTTTCCTAAAAAAATGTCATCTTTTCGCGATCTGCAACATTCTTTACAGCATAGACATTTCCTTCAAAAGACCTTCAAAAGACATCTAGAGGACGTCTCCATGTGTCCATCCTCTGATCGTCCTAAGGACGTTCCCAGGATGTTTCTCGAATAAAATGCTGTATGAGATGCATGCATCTTTCGGTGAATTTTAAACGGTATTTGAATCTACTAACGTTCACGATAGCATCTCGTTTACTCTGTAGCGCCACGATGAGAGATGATCGGAGCGCGCCCCGCAAAAGATGTCCCTCGATTTACATAACATTGAGCTCTCTCTCCTCGACCATGGCGGATTCGAGGAAACCGTCGGTAATTCCTCGGAATCAATCCATGTGGGCGTTCGCGCCGCTTTCGGCCCGACGAAATCCGTCTTCGTCGATTTCCGTTGTCATCGTGTCTGCGTTGTCGTGAGGTATCGCCGTGAGGCTGCGATTTTGTAGGCAAGAAGGGGGCGTAAGAGGGCCCCTCGGAAGGCCTCAGGCCGGCTCATTACCAGCAATTGTGGCCGAATGGCACCCCGTGGCGTGGTACACGGCTGCACCAGCCCCCGCCGGCTCCGGCGACGTCCGACGGCCGACGGCCGACGGTCAGCCCTGAGCGTGCCCCTGTCCGTCGCACGACAACGGGATTTAATTGCTCGATCAATCATTATTTTCGTGGTCCGTCGTTAGCCACTGATAGACTAGGCGGTACTGCGTGCCCTATGAGCTAGCCCTTGATTACTCTATCACGTATATGTATAATATATCTCTAATCATGTAACTGGATTATTAATTGAGAAAAAGTTGGCAAAAATAATTTTCTTTTCTCAAAAAGGGATTGTCTGATCCAGTTGCTTTTTTTATAGTCCACTATTTATTACTGATAGATTCATAGCTGAACATAGTATTTGATTACTCCGCCTCTGTCTCGTGTAAATTAGAAAGAACATATGCTGTGCAAAATTTTATAATCAATTAAAAATTTTTTTTAATGTTTAATTTATATATCGCTCCTTTAAAAGCAACACAACTCAAGAAATTAAGTTTCCTGGAAAAGGAAGAAAACTATTTTTTTATTTGACAGAAAATTATTGGTTAAAATAATGTTGACAAAAAGAATAATATACTCGTGACGATTTTAATGATTTTTTTTATAAAGTTAAGTTGGTTTACTTTTGATGATAGAGTAATGTTTGCTTAACTCATTTACAGTAATAATTCGCAAACAATTTTTTAATTGTATCACTTTTGAATTAAAAGAGTGATATTTTATTTTTATTTTTAAGATTATAAGTCTGCTAATTAAATAATTTTTTTTAATCTATGTAAATGCTTGAACTTTTTCCTATGGCAAATATATGAATAAATAATAATTTTTTAATGATACGAAATTTGATCATGAAAGATTATTATAGATACACACGTTTCTTTTCTGGTTTAGTGTTCACATTTACAATTTTTTGGTAATTCATGGATCGAATTATTTTCTTAAATAAAGAAAAATATACGATACCCCCCAAGAGAAGAACGATTTGACATTGCCGCGATTAATCGTATCCTTTTTATGCGACACGGACAACCGTACAATTAGACGTAACCACGCATTATCATAATAATAAAGTATCGAAAGAAAAGAAAGCATGAGTTGATCGATCGAATCGTATGGCTCGCGGTGTCTTTGATGACGACCGCGAATAGATCGTCGCCACGGAGACGGGAACGAAACACACGCCCGGTGTGGCGTGGAAGAAAGGAAGAAAGGAACTGAGACAGCGTGGAGACAAAACGACCCACTTGTGAGACTTTTATGATCATTCTCCACGCTCTCACCCGCGTCATTAGCCGGTAGGTGGATACGTGGTCCCACACGTGGTAAAGACACACGTCCCCATGCATGCACGACATTCACGGGACACCTCACGAGAAGGGAAGTTCCCCACTCTCGCGTTTCCGAGAAACAATCTGTTATAGTGTTCCACGTGAATGGCGAAACGTAAAAATATCACCCGGGTTCCCACGTGGCGGGCTCAATGGATCGCGCTGACCGAAGAGGCGGCGGGGGGAGGGAAGGGGGAGGGGAGAATAAAGGGTGAAGAGAAACGCTCAGCGAGAAAGACGGCGCTCGGAAGACGTCCCTCGAAAGAGAGACAAGAAAAAAGGAGCGGTGAAGTCGCGTCTCCTCCCTCCTCTCTCTCACTCTTTCTCTCTCTCTTTCCCTCTTTCTTAAGACGTCTTTGGGCTACAAACCAAGAGGCGGCAATGCGGTTTCTACGCGGGGGAAAAAAGGACCGAGAGCGAAGGGAGAGAAATAGAGGAGGAAGGATTCGTCGCGGAGCGCGATTTTCAACGAAGTCAATTATTAGATGCGTCACGAGCCGCGGGCGGGATGACGGGGTACCGGGTGTCGTCGCGCTGTATCGACGTAAGAGAGTTTCGAGAGTTTCGTTTTCCACGCTACTCGACAACACATGGGTTCACGGCTTTATGAACCAACTAGCATTGGGTCTTGCCTTTAATTCATCGCGTGACTGAGCAAACTGATTTCCAATTGGTCTTTTGTCGAAACCTTGCAAATATACAAATCACAATGTGCTCACGATTGCCAATTACTTCGCCTAATTAGTATTCTAAGATGTATTATCGGGATATTTGTCCGCAATAATAGTAGTGCTATACTTAACATATAGGACTAATAGGGCACATATACCTATGCATTCGAATATTTGAAATTTTGAAAAATGTTAATAAACTTAATTACTTTAAAATATATATGTTCGAATTTGATTTTTTTATGAATGATAATAGTGTAATGCAACTGAAATAATTAAATGCATTGAAAGTAATATACATGACTGATATATGTAAGAAAAATGTGGGTAAAGATTTAGTAAAAAATTTCGTGATTTTAATGTAAGTATTTTAAAACCTTCTATCTCTCTCTCTACAATCTGAGTCTTTCTTGAAGCAAAATTTCACTCTCAAATTTTTCCGAGATAAAGGAAGGCAGAGTCAAATTCCTCTTCCTAAAATATCTCGTTAAAAAATTATTTAATAATAGAAATGTTGAAAAGCAGTTCTGAATTTTTTACGTTTCTTAAAAGCCTAAAATAGTAACAAAATTTGGATTGCGCAGAGGGAATAAAAATATAATTGCAGACGAAAGACTTAATAAGTTTTGTTGAAGATAAATATTTGCCCCTTCCTTCCTTACCCTGATTGAAATGCTGAGTATACTCATGATAATTGGTATGATTGGAATTTTGAAAATTGTGTTTAAACTAATTAATCCATCTCGCGTTTGGTTAATCGATCAGTCAGAGGGATGGACTTAAAGTACAGGAGACGCAAATCGGAACGTTTAGGACACGCGTTCTACCTGTTACGCAAATCTACGCGTCACGTGGAGGAGGAGGACGTCGTATGGTTAAATAACATCGTCAATAGACACCCGAGTTTCCACAGGTATCACAGGTTGCCGACCATCTCAAGATCGACTCTACGCACCTTTGTGCACGCGCGAAACGAAACTCGAAGAATCCCTCTCCCAAGGTAGAGAAGAGACCGAGACGCTGCGGGGACACTCGTTTCTCGCGCAGCCCTGACAATGGACCATTCGTCCGCCATTGTGTCCGCGGTACATTAATTGTCTCTTTGAGGCCCGATGACCTCCGCGGATATGACTCTCGCCCTTTCCCTTCCTTCCTTCTTCCCGCTTCTTATGCCTCTCCCTCCTATTTCTTTTTTATCCGCGCTGTTCTTTTCTCCTCACCCGATTCCCTGCCTTTCTCAATGCGTTAAGTCGAACGTAACCGCGTGGGGATGGAGGAGGTAGACCGTGCAACTCATCGAAGATAAAATTGTCCCGTGGAATCAACGCCGTTGGACGTTTGTCGTGCTGGTAACATGTTATTTCGCAAATGATCACCATGAGCGCGAACACGATCTTTTGTACGAACCTGTCTGATAGGTGTAATGTCCGAATCTATTTAAATACCCATTAAGAATCATTTTTGTAAGCTACATAATTTATTACTTTATTATAAATTTATTATAAACAATAAAGTAAAAAAAAAAAATATTTTATGGAAATATTTTAGATATAATTATTTACATGAATAAATTACGAAAAAAACAATAATAAATACTTAATAATAAAACTGTAGCATTTCTCTTATGATAGAATATATTTAAGCGAAAAATGTATTTGACGCAAAACATTGTAGTAATCTTGATTTAAAAAAAAAAAATAGAATAGAATTCAAAACAAGATAGTTGCAATAAAATTCTGATCAAAACTATTATAAATGTTGTTTTAAAAATATTGAAAATGCATTTTTTAAAGTACATTATGAAAGTTATTCTTTTAATTATTTTTAATGATAATAATTTAATTGTTTCTGTAGATAATATATTAATAAAATCTATCTATTAATAAAATATTTATAGTTCTGATTTATATCTTTATTTGAAAAAGTGAAAAAATGAAAGAGAGAGAGAGAGAGAGAGAGAGAGAGAGAGAGAGAGAGAGAGAGAGAAGAGAGAGAGAGAGAGAGATACTTTATAGTTTATATATAGAATAATTTCTAAATTTATTCAAGTTTGTTTAACAACTGTGAATACGATGTTAGCAAGCATTAAAATTTTGATAAGAAATAAATAGAAAGGTCATCAATAAATTATAATATTACGTTTTATTAAATTTTATATCATTAAAAATTTTAAACAAATGCTACCTTAACTTGATTTTAACTTTTATAAGTAACAGTAGTTCTTTAAATTTAACAAATAGGCATGTGCATTGAAATAAATGTAAATAATAAATAATCAATTTTTAGCAATATGATAACGGAAAAGAAGTACAAAATTGTTAGGATAGAAAGAATTTCGATAAGCTAAGGGATATAGTCAGTAGATGGTCAGACATGGATTCGATAGTTATGATAACCAAGAAGTAATTGCTTTATCTAATAATATAAAAAACACAAAATTAAATTAATAGGCGATTCAGAAAACAATATAAAAGAGTATATATTTATTTAATATATTGTGTTATAATATGATATATAAAGAAATTTAATAAATGAGCGATGCAAAATAATATTGAATAATATTGGATTGTCCGGAAAATTCGTGCCGATTTTGAAGGAAAATTGAAACGCAGAAGATTTAAACTTTAGTAAACATTTATTAAATTATATAGGTTAGTCGGTATGAACTTTCCGGACAATCCAATATAATAGTTTTTTGATACAATTATTTTTGCTCATTATTTATTTTTGTAATAAACAATTAATATGATTGCAATTATAATTTAGGAAATAAAAATATATTATAATAAATGCTAGAAAGTTTAAAAATACTTATACATATATACATATACATATCGTAAATAAAAATTTTTATTTTTCTTATTCGTTTTTAGCATAAATTTGTAAAAATTTATAAAAAAAATCATAAATATATTTTGTCCTAAGTATAAATATATTTTGAGGATCTTGCATTAAGCCGTTTTCAAATAAAGACAGAAGAAAGAAAATAAAGATGATAAAAAAAAAAAACATTATAGAAAAGAAAAAAAAGTGGGAACGGAATAAATAATCATGCAAACTTAACCAGATATTATTTATATCCAACCTCAGTAATATAATTCCAGCATCAGTAAGGGGGTTTTAACTTATATTTGAAAGAATATGAGATTTGGGTGGCCCACGAGTCTATGACGTTTGACGGAAAGATCAGTTAAAGAGAAAAATTCAACTCGTAGCGTTGAGAGAGATTCACGTAGGTGCCTTGACGATGTTCGTTGAATTACGAGCGATATCGAGGAACCCACCGATATAATTAAGAAGACGATCATCTTGCAAGCCGCCGGCTTGTGTCTCTCTCTTCTCTCTCTCGCGGTGGAATCCAAATTTTATGTCGGTATCATAAAAGCGCGTGACGGCAGAAGAATTAGGACGGCACTCAGATTCTCCGTCGCTGCCTTACCGCTTCGCTAGAAACATTATAAAGGCTAATCCACACTGAAACAGTTGATGCGACTCTAACATGCTTCATGAAACAGTTCTACATCGCGCGAGCCTTTGAAGAAGTGCTAATCGGTTTTATTAATCATCTGGCTGAATACGATGCGATAGTTAAACATCTCTCTTAACATACACCCATAATGTGCGGTGAACATTTGTCGTCCATTTCATAGCGTATAAAGAAAGGAATTTTCCCCTTTCATCATTTTATTAAACAACATACATATTTCTGTAGCATGTAAACATAAATTTATACATTAGATTTATGTTAGTAATTTATAAAATTCTAAATTTTATATACTATTATTTAGCGTTTGCTAATAAATAAGTTAAAAATTATCAATTAACAAGCTTCGAGAAGCTTTGTGAAAATTGGGCTTAAGATCGTGCGAATGGGTGGAGAGAGGATACCGGGGATAAAAAGAGAGGAAGCAAATATGGATGAGTAATATGGGTTCCTCTCTCCCTGTTCTTACGAGGACGGCCAAGGAGGTAGACGAGGGTGTCGCGATTCCCCGCTGTGCGTTGATGGTCTCATCTAGCCTAGAGGTCCTCGAGAATTCATCGGTAATTACCTTTTCTTCAGATCGACGCCAACGAGGTTTCATGGTGCACCGACCGCCCGGACACCCGCAATCTTTTATTCGCTACTGAATGCTTTGTTGATGTTACATGGACAATCCGAGAAAATCATATCTCATGCAAATTAACTACGCATCCTTTAATGCATCATGGAGGGTCAAGCTCTTCCTGTCATTTGGCCCGCTGATGAACATTTCTGTTGAAATATTCTGTTTTAGATGCGAAGCTGTTGACAGCTTTTATTTTACTACGCGCTCATTGTATCGCAAGCGATATGCGACTTTTTAGAAGTTTTATCTTATACTAGAACATCATTTATGCTTATAATGTATACAATAATTAAAATTCAGAATATATAAATATTAACGTTTTGGATTATTTGGCGGGATGTTATGCCTAATAATAATTTTTGTGAATTTTATATACGTTTATATGCTTTTGAACCACGTAACAGCTATTTGATTTTGAGACATAATTTTATGCTACCAAAGCAGGAAATATAATGTAATATTATTAAAGTTTAATTATTAATTTATAAAATTCAAAAAAATTGTTATTATTAAGCATTAAAGATTCTGTTCAAGGATTGAAAGTATTAATATATATATATATATATATATATATATATATATACATATCAATCATGTATTTATATAAACAGAATTACAAATACATTATCCTTTTATATAAATAAAGTATTTAGAATTATATAAGTAGTAAATTGAGATTTAAACAGTTTATTTCATGTGCTGCAAAAATATTGATATTCGTTCGGAAGTATCAAAGAAAACTAAATAAGAAGATAGCTGCGCGATCATACGCTAAATAATTTCTGTTCGAAAGCAGGGAAAGAGCAGCGATCCGTTATGTTCGATTCTTTCACGGCTATTCACTATCCGCATGACATGGATATAAGTTACGAGCCTTCGAATAATTACACGGTTCAGTCTCGACCTGAGAGAGTCGCGGTCAGCGGAAGGCAAAAGACAATTTTACGCAGCGGGACACCATCGTCCCTGGTGATCCGGTGGCAACCTCCTTTTCTGGTAACTATTTGCCCCACGGAATCGACAGCTGTGGGCCTGACTGGTCACCTTGGACGCAGGAAGATATCCATCAAAGGTCAAACCCGATTCATTAGTCTGCTTTATACGTCCATATGTTATTTCAAAGAAACGAGTGTTTCTTTTCAAGTAATCTTTCTATAATTTCTTCGAGATCAATGGCGCTTTAAAGTGTCATTGAAACATACAAGTATATAAAATGAATTTCTATAATTTTTTTGTTAATAATGATAAAACGAATAAAACGTGAATCTCCCTGATAAACAGTAACATTACATTAATATTATAATTTCTCACTCAACAATATAAATGTAATGTAACATATATTCGACGTAACATTGGTGAGTAGAAAATTATAACATTTATGTTATATTATTGTTAGTTGATGTATACTGAGTTTTTATCTCAAGCAACAAGAAAATAAAATACAATCGAAGCTTAATCATTAAAGAATTGAATGTATTCATGAAAACTTGTTACACGTATAATTGTAACACATTAAATAATAAAAGGTTTTGTTTCACGAAACTGTGACAAAATGCGAAATTATTCTGATTTAAATTTAATTATGAGTTATAATATCTTATGAATTATAATGTCTTGCTCATAACATAAAAATTCGCAATGTTCTTTGTGTGTAGCGTTCAAGCCTCGAACTTTGTAGCACAGTGAGTACATGAAGGTGGCGTTTCCTTCGAGATGCAAAGTTGCAGCCTTCATTAGCCTGTTCTACACAATCTAAGAGCGGACGCCGTCGGCCGGCTTATGTAAATCAGTCGCCGCGTAATTGGCACTGAACGAAAAAGCTAATTACCAAAATCGTGCACCCGAGACCCCTAAGACCCAGGGCCCCATCAGCGCTCAGCGGGGAATCGCGACACCCTCGCCCCCTCGTTCACCACCGTCCTCGCCCCGCATCTCGTCTTTTTATCTTCTGCGGATGCATCTCTTCCCGGACACGATCACGAGACCCTGGAAATTACTCATCCACCACCGATATATACAACTACCTGCTTCTTGATTATTCGCCGCTAATCTCAGATGCGTCGGCAAACGTGCCGAGAGAAGTATATCTCGATTTCTTCTTTACGCATGCAATTTTTCATTTCGTAAGAATCATTATATTCAAATGAACTGAAAATTATCATTTATTTTCATTATACCGATATATTTATAACGATTAATTAAAATAAGTGATAAAATAATCTCAAAATCAAATATTTGATGATAATCGTAATTAACTAACGTGTTCCACATTGAAAATTGCTGACTATTATATTTGAGATTTAGCTTACGATCTTTTTTCTGTTTTTTAATTGGGGGGAGGATAATTTATAAAATAATACATATTAATATATATTATATTATTAATTTTATTAATATATTACAATATACTAGATTTTAAATTGTGATGTCATAATAAAATCTTCATTATGCTTTTTGATACTGTTTAACTATCTTTTTGAGTTCTAAGAAAAAAATTAATTAAAATATGAAAAAAGAGATAAGGCTTGTGTTATGATATCTGTAAGTAAAATTTTTTATTACTATACAAATTTAACGATTGGCAAATTGTATCGTTTTGTTCTCTAACAAAAACTCCAAGAATCTAACAATCTACATATTCTTACTGTATCTTCAATCTATGTCGATGCGGTCTGTATTCTTTAAT
Organism: Atta colombica; assembly: GCF_001594045.1. Classification (NCBI taxonomy): domain Eukaryota; kingdom Metazoa; phylum Arthropoda; class Insecta; order Hymenoptera; family Formicidae; genus Atta; species Atta colombica. The sequence goes on along the minus strand of NW_017259208.1, from coordinate 1,249,063 downwards.
GTAGAACCGGAGAATTTATAGAATAAAGCACCTTTCGTTTCTGATGAAATTTTGTTGAAATAGACAGATCGGACGTTCAGTCTCCTGGCGCCCCGCCCCATTTGAGAATTTCCAAGAGTAATCGCCAGGGGGTCCACGTATTGATGCAGCCCGCGCTACCATATTTTAACTGTTCTACTTCGGATGCTCAAAATTTGTGGTTTTCCTCAAACAACAGCTCCTTCACATTATCTCCGTCGCACGCTTTTTACCCCTTTGTGAAGAGGGAAAAAAAGAGGCTGTTATTAATCGTAGCGCGATCCGTGAAAAGACCTTACGACGAAGATGATGAGAGGAGGAGATGACCGCGCGACTCCTATCTACCTACCTGCACTAGTAAGGACGCTCAGGTAGCCGAAGGATCCTTTGACCTATCTACCGCCTGTCCCGCGGGATACGTCCCGTTCCTGTCGAGAACCTTCTGTCTTTTCTCTTGCCGAAGGAATTCTTCTAAGACGAGGCGATTCAAGGAGGGCGGAGTCGCGCCAACTCCTGCACCAACTCCCGCTATTCATTTTACTGCCTTCTGAGAGAATGAAAGAATTAATAAGTGACATCTCATGGAGAAAAAGGTTTTACACACGCCGCGCCAAGGGAATGAGACGGAAGCGTGGGAGGCGGGGAGGGAAGACTCTGGAGAGGCGGGAATCAGAAAGAGAAAGAGACAGGGGGCGGTAGAAGGTTCGCGGTGGCTCCTAAACTCCCTACATCTTTCCTTAAGGTTGACGCGAAGAACTTCTTTGTGCTGCCTTTTGTCAGCCGGGCGAGAAAACGAAACACCTTGTCTTAGGTCGCGTGTAACACAATGACACCCGACAAACCCGGCATTTAGTCTGGAGAAATCCGGAATAGCAACGTTCTGACGTTTATACTGGCGAGTTATTCTTTCTGCCTATCGCCTTAGTTGTGTACTTTCTAGCTTAAGGATCGGTATATCTGATGGCGATAATAATAATAATATATTATCGGAAATGACATCCAATAAATTATATGTATTAAAATAGTTTCGAAGAAACTCAAGTTGCCATATTTTATCGCCCTACAATCTCGTGACATCTTTACCCATTTATTCTTTTA
>NW_017259208.1:1246787-1247847 GCF_001594045.1 Atta colombica | reverse complement strand
GTAATTTTCTCATATTCTACATTAAATTTATTTTGGGAAGCAGTTTTGTTTAAGTACAATTGAATCAAGACATAAATTTGACAACAACAAATAAATATTTTTTATAACGTTTACATAATTAATTATATTATTATATCAAAGGATATAGAATTATTCAGAGTAACTTGTCCATTGCAAGTTTAAAATATTATTTCATTGTTGTCTCTTATATTTGAATAATTCGACTTTTTTTTTTAGAAGATTACAGAAGACATTGAAATAATACATGAATACGCATTTTTTGTATTGACTGTATTTGCGTTCATCGTGCGCTAAATGCAGATTCATAGTGACATATGAAAGCACGGTTGCTGTTGTCACCCTCTTCACAAAACTGCGGACATCGTCATGGGTGGTATAGCAATAATTACCATCGTGAGACATCAGCTCATCCATCGATTGGCTGATCGAAGCGGTGGTAACGATGACGAAGGTATCTGCGTGCTGTTGTCCAAGTGCGAGAGAGACGAAGAGGGTGAGAGAGACTCGATGAGGAGCAAAAGCAGGGAGGAAAGAGGAAGAACGAGAAAGAAAGAACGTCGCGCATTCAACGAGGAGTAAGAAAGAAACGTATATTGCGTCTTCATTATAAATCCTGAGAATCACGCAAATTGATAACGGCATCCGAAGGCTGCTGTAAGGGTCCTCGCGAAACGCTAAAGAGGGCTCACCTCCACCCTGAGCGCAGCGGGGTATCTTCGACCACGAAATAAGAAGCGGTCACCACCTCCTCCCTGTTCTTTCTCCGTCCCTCCGCGATTGCTCGTATATTCTCCTTCATCCCTTCGAGAATTTTTGAGCTCATAAATTCGTTACTTCGATTAGCTTTCAGAGTCGATTTTGCGATTGCTTTCATGTGATATTGCAGATGACGATTCATAGTCTTCTTTCGAGTAATATTAGAATCTCATTAAAGAATAAGATTCTTTAGGCATTGCAATTGTTTGCTTGAGAACCGAAGTTTCTTGATTTGATATATAATTTCAGCATTAAATTAAATATGAACACATTATGTAAATTA
>NW_017259208.1:1246109-1246687 GCF_001594045.1 Atta colombica | reverse complement strand
TTTTTAGATATATTTATGTATGGTTTCTTAATTATTTTATTTTTTAAGTAATAATAATTAAAGTACTTCGAATATTATCGTAATTATTAAGTATAAAAATAACAAATATGTCTTAAAATTTTTTCTTAAATTATTTTTCTTATGTATATTTTAAAATCTAAATCTAGATAGAACTTGTGTTGTTGCTGCCGATTTCTCTATCAGAACAAATCAAGAAATTTGCCAAAAATATTCTTTAAATTTTAGTGATGACATTAATCTTAAACTCGCAATTACAAATAAAGTTGAAATGTGTGTACGTTTGGTACAACGATATCATACTTTCGATGCCACAAGACGATTTACCGCGTGCGAAAGCCAATCAGAAGAGAACGCGAATCTACGTTCCCTTCCAGACACATTCGTCTGCCCTTCACCTACTTTTACGGATCCACCGACGCGTGCGAAGGTTCTGAAAAGTAATGAGTTCGTTATTCGGCGGGAGTCACGGTTATATTCCCTCTCTCGCTGGTTTCACAGACGGTTCCTCCCTTGTCCATGGTCCTCACGAGCCTGGACAGAAAGTGAGTGAGTGAGAG
>NW_017259208.1:1235739-1246009 GCF_001594045.1 Atta colombica | reverse complement strand
AGAGAGAGAGAGAGAGAGAGAGAGAGAGAGAGAGAGAGAGAGAGAGAGAGAGAGAGAGCCTGGAAGCCGTGCGGCTGGCCCTCGCTAGCTGACCGGTGGAAGATTCATAAATTATTTCAGGAAAAAAGGAGGAAAAGTATTTCCAATTACAGTTTTTTGTGAAGGGTTGCCGCGGGCCACGCGCGGCAGGGGGTCCGCTTAATGGCGACCCGCGCTCACCGCTCCACCTCCTCCGCTTCTTCTTCTTCTTCTGCTTCGTCTACTCCTTCATCCACCTCTTCCACCTCCGCCTCTCGCCTTTCTCTCTTTCGCTCGCTCGCTCTCCCGATTCTTCGGTATCCTTCGACGCCGCCAACGCGGTATTCTCTACTCGTACCTTCTTTTTTATGACGTATACACCCACCACACGTTCCACACTGGCTTACCTCTCTTACCTCTCTTACCTCGCTACGGAGACTGACGGATACCAGTGACACGAAAAATATCGATCATCCTCGAGATGTTCTCGGTTAGGACTCGATGAGAGATCCATGAAGTTGCTTGTTACCCGATATGTGTTGAACGGTAATTAGTAATGATTTCAGTTATGATTTAACTTTACGCACGTTTGTTAGCCATTTAACACCGAGCTTTTTACGTATTGAAAAGTAATTGATTGGAATGAGAATAATGATGTATAAATAAATTAGCTAAATGTAAATCTTCTATCTCGATTAATTAACAGCTCATTCATATTACCTGACATATATTTATTATAATATAACTATAAGATGATATTATTAAATAAAACAATTTTTTAATTATATGTTAAAATGAATCCTAAGATTTCTAAATTAATTGCAATTTTTACATGACGATAAATATGACCATTATCTTACAATTATATTATAACAATAAATATATTTTTAAACTCTTTTTTAGTATAACAATTTGATTATCTAATAATACTTTAGAATTTGTATTGTATAGTATAATACAAATACTGCGAATAAATTCTTGCTCAAAATAACAACTAATGTAAGTAGTAAGTGAAAATTCTTATCAGCATCCTCAAAACTTGCTAATTCGTCATTACGAATCTCTAGCACTAGTTTGGCTCCCAAGGAGCGCGACATTTTGGGATGGCCCCCAGTGCGAGGAGGAGGCCCCAGCGTATGCGGGTGTCCGGTACATATTTTTGGGAGAACACCACGCAGTCTCCGGTCATGTATCGCCATGGGCAACGATATTCATAACTAATAGATCGGCGGTCCGCGAGTGACAGAGCAATACGTCCTGCGTTTCGATGTTCCCGGCTTGGCGACCAAGCGAGCGGACTCGCGGTCGCGCGAGCAGGCGGGCGAGCACTCGTTCCTCCGTTCCTCGTTGGATCCGTCTCTCGGTTAGATCCGCTTACACGGTCCGGGCATTCCGGGAAGCTCGTTCGCCCTGAACGATCATAAACCAGCCGCGGGTTCGTTCTTCCTAACTTGACCACCTTCCTTTCACGTTTCCTGGTTCCTCGCCTCGATGAGGCTCGCGTGTTACGGTACCGCGTTGGCGACCTCAAACATTTGTGAACATCTTCGAACAAGACCAAAAAATTCCGGGGACGCAGTAGAGTACACGAGTGATTTAGTATAGACACTTCAAAAGTTCTAATATCTCAAATAAATAAGGAAAATATTTGCGCGTAAACATATAAATTTGCGAAATCTAAGATCAAAGTTTAAATACGAGGCATCAGCTCGTTTCTATTTTTGGCTAGAACTGATGTGTCTAAATCAACATATTAAATAATCAGGTGACTTTTGCAAATTAGCAATTACTTCCGATATACGTTGTTCGATCACGAAGAGATGAATTGCGAATCTTGGAACCAGTGAAATCAGAATTGCGCGAATAAACGAACCTTCGTGCAAGAGAAGTTTTACATAGGAATGCAACGCGACACTCGCGACTGACATTTGACCCCGCAGGAGGGCGCGGCTCTGGATGTTACCGGGCTGGTGGTACAAGTCTAAAATAAGACGGAGGAGGAGACGCAGAACTTCTTCGACAATAGGTCCCGGTCATACGATAATAATGATCAATTATTGATCTGTCATTCAACGGCTGCGCCTGTGGAATGCACGACGAATCGAGTTTCCTTTTCGATTTCTTTCTCCTTTCGATCATAGTTCTTGTATACGTACAACATAAATAAGTTGAATTATATATTTGTAATCTAATCGTTTTCTTGTATTGATCGGCAAGAACTATTGTCACTAAAAAGAGGAAAGTTTTCCCTTTCTAGGAAAACGACACATATACCTGATTTGAAAAGTGTAATTAAAAGTAAACAAATAAGAATAATAACATTTGTTGATTATTATAAAAAATGAATGATGTTTTTGTTATCGTTCGATATCCTGTTTGTTAGAGATCACAATTGACAAAAAATGCGATAAGAAATCACAAATTTGATGGGAATTTTTTGTAAGGATAACATTCGCTAGTACGTTCCTAAGTGCAAAGAACTCCCCGAGATCTTTCTCATAGCAGTAAACCGATAAGTAACTACAGACGACTATAAAAAAACCTAAAATTAATAATAACGGTAGGTTACATAATAAAAAGGCACTGCTAACTGGAGCTTCCCGGAGGCTGAGTACCAAGTCCGCCCAAGAAACGGGGATTTCAAAGGGCCGATTTTAACTCGCCAGTTTGAGAATAATTGCACGAATTTTTCAGCGTTCAAAATCCACTTACCGTTTTATGATTGCGTTACAAAAAATATAATTTATTGTGAATTATTTATATATTTTTTACAAAAAATATTTAGAATTGAATTATCAAGAGTTATACATTGACAGATACAATTGATAATTAAATTTCTACTCAATTTTTTTTTACAGAACGTAAGAAAATTTAACGTTTTATTTTAATGTCGATTTAATCAAAATAATAGGTTGTAAAAGATAAATCCTAAATTGGATAATTACTTTCTCATGTTCCTCTCATTGTTATTTTAAAATGAAATATCTTCTTTACAGCTTTATTCTCCCATAGTTCGTGCAACATAAACCGAGTTCAGAAGGCAAAATCGTGCGGTCATTTTCGGCCACCTCCTCAACAGCTCGAACTGGCCGCAAGGCAAATGAAGGGAAGAATTATACTATAAAAGCGGGATGAAGAAACTACAGTGAATCGAGAAAAAGGAAGAGGGATGGCGAGACGCCCCCCGTCGCGACGCCGTCGCCTAATCATTCTTTAAACGTGCATAAACAAGTCTCCTCGCTAGCAGTCAAGGGGATAGTATATGACTAATGTCATTCCTGAATCGACCAAATTCCCCCTTCCCCCTTTCTCATCTCTTGCCTCCTCCTTTCCATTCCTCCCTATTTTTCTTGACGCGCGGCGTTGACCAGAAACCAGAAATCGAAAGCGAGGGAGGCAACGAGTGAGAAATCTCAGACATATACAAGAGGTAGGATGTGTCCTGGCCGGGAGATAGGGAGTTGATACGAAGAAGAAGGGTTGAGAGAGGGAGAGAGAAAGAGAGAGACAGAGAGATGCGGTACAGGCGCAGCAGCCTAAATCTAAAATGCAAATATACTCAACAAATCACTATCGGCGACAGGCATCCTTACTTTTAAAAAAGAGGAAGGAGAAGCCGGTGTACGGACCCCCCGTCAGGGGTTTCAGGGGTAACCCCAGCTCTCCTGAAGGCAAGTTTACACCGTATACGGTCAACGCCTGTTGATGCATCTTTCGGCTGCTGCCTTGCGGGCACGACACCCGTATCTTCCTTCTGTCGTTTGTAAAGATTGCGATTATCGCCCGAGGGTAGCATGGACAACTCGTTTCTCTGCTGGATTGGAAAATGTTGCTATGATCGATCAAAACGATATCATTTTTCGAAATAATCGTCACAATAAGTTAACTTATTGTCAACTATTGCCAGAATAATAATGATGTTAATAAAAATCATTAAAGTAACTTTATTATTAAAAAAACAGTTCAATTATCAATGCTACAATATTGCTATAATATTGACAGATATGTCAAAAATTATAGATCAATTATTATTACGTCAATTGTAAAAAATAATTATGCCTTTGATTTTGATCAATCGTGAGCAATCTCATGTAAATTTGTCAAGACAATAACACTAAAAGATATTACGTCAAAATATGCGAAAATTTATATATATTATACGCGCAAAGGCTTATTAATGTAATCTTTATTCCAACGTAATACTATGAAACTAATGAATCTCTTTCAGAAAAATTGTTTTGCGATAGAAATTAATCGTGATACTTACATGGTAATGAGATCGCGTGTCTTACAAACGTTGTAAAGAGAGCAGTCCGAATGTGTAAACGGTGCTTTAAAACATGCATTGTGGTGAGGTTCTGACTAATGGAATCACGCTTTGCCTCCTGGTGATACGTTCCTTCGAAAGACCCCTTCCTCGAGTTGGTGTCTCTGTTTCTTTTTCATCGAAGTCATGGAAGAGGCCCAGGGAATAAGCCTTTTCTAGCCACCTTCTCATCTTCGAGAAAAGGGTCCCTTCGTCGAGAAGGAGTTATATGTTATTTATGCGCGAGAAACGAGACGGACTTTCTGAGCTCACAAGGCGGCAGTGCTGAAAGTATCACATTTATTTCGTCGGCCAGTGCGAAGGCACGAGGTAGAATAATATAGCGGGTGCACGACAGGGAGCACACTCTTTGGAAAAGAGCGGGAGTCACACCGCCGACTCGGCGCGAGCGTGTAGCGTGAATAAATCATTTTTCACTTCATTTTTAATTTCCGAAATCATCTGCTCCCCCTGAATAACTCTCGCCTATAGCTAGACATACACATTTTTTATAAAAACATATTAATCTTCAAAACCGAAAACTGCTGCATCTATTACGATTGTAAGCACATAAAAGAAGAAAATATACATCAATGTGAAATGTTAATGAAATACCTAATTTATAACTAGATCTGCTGATCGAAGTACGTAATTTATCTTGCAAACAATATAATTCTTTTACAAATAATTCTTTTCTCATGTTATGTATTATTCTTTTGCAACTATAGGACATAAATATAAATATCTAACTATTTTAATATCAATCATGTTTTTCTAATTCTCAACTATACCTGATGTAAAAACTACATCTAAGTTTTTTTTTGAAACGTTTTGTTTGAAGTATAAAATATAAGTGAATCGCCGCTTTATACCTATCGACAAATTCTCACAATTTTTTTCTTACAATTGAAAATTTTATAGTATTCATAGGACTTAATCATACAGATTGTACAACTGTCTAAAAGTTTTCGCTTGCGATCCAAATGATCCGTTACTGCAATCGAGGGTTAATAAATTGTTTTAAAATATCATGAAAAAAAATATATAAATAATATTATAGTAATTATTTTTTAGCATTATTTTTCTAATATATAACTATTTATATAAATATTAATATTATTTGCGATAGAAAAATAATTTTCGCACCATTCTTACTTATGTTAGTCTGCCGGCAAACTGATTCGTGCGAAATAAATATCTAACAATCGCTCATAAGCCTGTCAAGAAGTAAGGCTTCAATTAAATAAATGAGCGATCATATATCATGAAATCAATCTATTCAATCATCGCTTCCTCGATATCTTCTCGTTAATTATATAGCCTGATTTCCGGCGCAAGATTCGTGAGTCTAACGTCTAATGTGGAAAGAAGTAGAATTCGCGTAGCGTAGGTGACACATTTATCTTATTGAGTGGCAAGTTTCTTCTTTTTTTTTCTGCTTCAAGAAAGGCACGATGTGCTCATTAGTCAAAAGCATAGCTAACGATCTGCGCCTGTGAACACGATAAATTCGTGGGCTCGTTTGGCCAACGAATCCGCTAATTTCGCGTCGTGAGACGTGTAATGCGTGTATATCGGGGAATGGGAATTTACATTCACAAATTGCAGAAAGTTGGCTGAGAGCTGGGCGACCTCGCGAACGGTCCCAGGATATCAGGCGATCGAATTATCCCGGGGATTGTTTAACGTAATTGGACAAATCAATCTCGCGATCCCGGACGGGGGGTCCACGGACGTCCGTGCACTCTGTTCTCTCTTCATCGTCTCGAACCTCTCGTTCATTCCACTTCTTTGTGTCCTGGCTGTCTCGCGATACCGCGGCACCAACGAACGTATAATCGGTTAGAGGAAGAAAGAATCGAATGACCAAAGGAGAGAAAAGAGCAACGTGAAAAGAGAGTAAGAAGAAATAGGTAGACAAAAGATGCAGCAAAGATTTAGGCGAAACTTCATAGGTGACAATGTGTGGAAGTGAAAACGTTGTTCCTTCTTTTTGTCTGGATTTATCATCTGTCATCATACTCTAAGATGACACTTATAAAAATAATGTGAGAGAGAGAGAGAGAGAGAGAGAGAGAGAGAGAGAGAGAGAGAGAGAGAGAGAGAGAAAGAGAAAGAGGTGATTATTATATAAAACATTCCATAACAAGTTCAACAATTAAATAGAAATGTCAATGTTAATAAAAAAAAGTAACTTTATTACTAAACTTTCTATGTATTTTAATAAATGAAATAAACCAAGGTAAAAAAACTAAGAATTTTTAGGCTAACTAGAAAAAATAAACATGGATTTAGATATTGTCTATTTGATAAGTCTTTTTCAACACGTTGTATTATATTAATTTATTATTATTCAGCGATATTAATATATTAAGCAATATTATAAGTTTAATAGAGCGTTTTTTAATTCACGAATTTGTTAAATAACGATAAAATAAAAATTTATTAAGATACATTATTAAGTGCATGCGCTTCAATGTTCAGCATAGCACATTTATTATCAGATCATTAATATGATATTATCACCATTAATACGATTCAGAAATAAACAGTAAAATTTTAATTTGTATTTTAATGTTTAAAAAATAATATCGCTTTGTTTAAAATGTTAGTGAATATAATTTCGGTAATTTTCACAATTTTTAAAATATTACCTCACTCCTTATGCACTTTTTTAATTATTTCAAAATTTTTTCGCTTCTTTTTATCGTGCCGGTTGAAAAACTCTAATGGTTTAATTATATAAATGCAATTGTATTGACGCAAGCAAAATTATGTAAATATTATGCAGGTACTTTCAAGTATTTTTAAGAGAAATTAAAACGGGTGAGAAGACGCTAGATGGGGAAAGGGGTAACCATTGCAATCACGTGGTCAAACGAAACGATGTTTTCCTTTATCACATTGAGGCGAAGGGGACTGGTTGTATCACGCCGTGAACGCGCCGTGAACGCGCATGTAGTCAAAGAGAAACAAACGGGGCGAGAACTCGTATCCAAGGGGGATAGGAGGCGGAAAACAAGGAGAGAAACAAGTGCCTGTACGCAACCGCGGAGGTGAAGATGCGTGAAAGTGGAGGTGCTTAGTAGCGATCTAATTATCTACGCGGCGGGATGTCGCGGCCTCCCTCTGCGCTTCACCGCATTGAGGAAACAAGAGCAAATTGAATGGCAGTGGATGGTGCTTGCTAACCGAAGAGAACCTCTAAGACGATACATTTGAAACTGCTTTCTTCATTGTTACGTCATTCAAGTATGAAATATCAGAAAAGAGATATAGACGACCAATTGTTATTTCGTGATTTTGTCACCAAATATTAATTACAATTAATTTATTGTACATCACGCTTAATAAAATGAATTTGAAATTTATTTCAAATTACGAATGTAATAATATTGAATATTCAATATATATTGAAATAGATTGAAAAGTATTTAAACACACGAATAAGAGAATACTGCTATTTTTGGTCAAAGCGAATCTTGATGCAGTTTAATGCATATTGTTAGTAATATTTTTATTTATGTGCGAATATACAAATACAATTGTATAATTTTTAAAAAAAAACTTAAAAGTAATTTCAAGAAGAGATAATATTATTATTAAATACACACCGTCAGTTTCGTAAATTTCGCCTCGTTCTTTCAAAGTACAATACTTTCTATAATGCTTGCGTACACGTGCCTCGCTCGTGTCATCGTTAAGTGTGTTAAGCATGTTAGAATCGACCGGAGGACAGTGATTCGGACCCTTTCTTTTCGATTCAGCGCAGGTCGCCGATCGCAAGGAATTTCTCATGTCACGCCGCGTTACTTTATTTATCGATGTTGAACGCCACTTATAACCTTTTGCCTTCTGGAGTTAAAGAGCACAGACGAGAAAATTTCCTGACATATAAAATCGATTGATGGTCTCTAAGCATTGTCGAATTATTCGCAATAATACGCTTGACTGCGGATGTAATAACTACATACACTATTCTTCTCTAACAATGCATAAATAACCATTTAAAAAGGCATTTTTTTCTATAATAAGAAATAAAAGCGCATTTATAAAATAAAATTTCTTCAGATAAGTTTTCAACCTCTATAAAAACGTAATAACTTTTGATTTTATAAATATAGGAATAATCCCATAATAATATCTTTAATAAAAAGAATGACTCATATTTATAAAGTAATATCAAGACAGTAAACACAAACGAGCAAAATTAAGATATATTTAAAAATAACGTACATCTTAATTTTACTCATTTTTTAGCCTTATTATTTTTATAATAAATATGTCTGCCATAAAGACTCTTGGTAATTAAGTGAAAAGAAAATTATAAGAAAATTACAAGGATCAAAATTTTGAACATAAAGTTTCGTAGCAATAATGAGACAAAGCATGTAATATTTGTCGTTTTTTACACAATATATTATATTTGCCGTGTGAAAATTTCACTTGATATCCGTCGTATCGAAGGCACGTACAATCTCGAGTGCGTTGACATCACTACGTTGTGACTCGCGCATGTTAATACGTTGTGACACGGGGAAACACAATGAAACGACGTAAGATATGAGCGCGGATCGTTGTGACGTCCCGCTTCATCTGACATAGAACTTCGTTCGGAAAGCAGCGCGTTACATGTCAGCATGTCCAAATAAAGTGCCGCGTATATCGCGGGCGCGTATTATGTTCTAGCCGGGCAATTAACTCGCTACTTGATTAACTGGGTAGAGCCTGTCAACTTTCGCGGAGGAGGACTTCACCGAGAAGAGAGAAGAGCGAGAAGACGTGAAGACGCGGAGGGGGGAAGGGAGGAAAGGGGGGCGAAAAGGGGGGAAAGTCGGACTCGCGAGGGCATCGAAGTTACGAAAGGGGAGTAAAAGACGAACGCGCGGGGGGTGGGAGAGAGAGAGAAGGGGAAAGGAGTGTGGAGGCTCTCCTCGGCGTCTCTATGTCGAGGAAGAAAAAAGAGAAGGGGGAGGAGCGGAGAGAGAGAGAGAGAGAGAGAGAGAGAGAGAGAGAGAGAGAGAGAAGAGGAGAGAAGAAACCGCGTCCACGGTGACGGTCAGCGAGCGTGAGGTGACCTCTGACCCTTTCGTGCATCCTCGTCTGCGTCCGGCATCGTTTGGTCGGTGTCTCTCCGTCTCACCGGCGGGACTCAAACGACTCTGTGGGGCCCTCCGTGAGGGCCCAGCGTGGGCGAAGCTTACGCGCGGGGGAGTAAGAGGCGGCCAGGGAGAGCGGGAGGAGAGAATAAGGCGAGGAAGAGGGGCCGTACGGGGAGAGGGGTGACGAGTTGGCCCGCGGGCGTCCCGGGACCGTGAGAACACCACCTATAATATTATTTAGTCTGCCCGATGCCTCGGTTCGCCTCTCTTCTCTTTTGCCCGCGCTCCTCTCTCTCTCTCTCTCTCTCTCTCTCTCTCTCTCTCTCTCTCTCTCTCTCTCTCTCTCTCATTTCCTCTCTTTCCTCTCGCCTTTCTTTACCGCACCCTTTTCCACTTCAATCGTCTCTCTTTCGCCTTTCCATGAGAGATCTCCTCTCCTTCTATATCGTACTCCATAGTACTCTCCCTCCCCTTCTTTCTCATCCTTCTCTCTTTCTCTCTTCTTCTTACCAGGTTACTCGCCCTTTTTTTGTCTCATGTGCGCATACGAGAGCGCGTGTACGGAATGTCTCTCTTTCTCCCTCGCTTTCGGTGCGCTCCGACACTGAAGAGGCAGCTAACTATAGGCGCTATACACGGCTTACTCGCGCGCATTAATTGCCGTCGTAAATTGTTGCGGCTTTGCCGAGAGTCCGAGTTAAGTCGAGTCGGTACGAAGCTGCGGCACACGGGCGCGGTATCGCGGGAGAGATGCCTTTTTTTCGGCGCAGCATTACTATTCAGTTTTACCTCATTTTCACACGTCTATTGAGATATTAAAAACTCAAGTCTACTAATATATATA
>NW_017259208.1:1232318-1235674 GCF_001594045.1 Atta colombica | reverse complement strand
ATATATATATTAAATCGAAAAATAAATTATAATTATATATATAACAGTCTTTATATAAAATATATATTGATCATAATTTGTTAAAAGAAAATTATTTTCCGAGAAAATACATTATTTTTGAAAATCGTTAGATTGTTTTACACAAATATCTCATTACAAGCAACACAATTTACTTAGGATATAATTGTTTTTGTTTAGAAATGATTAAAGTTTGAAAAAACGATTAAAATTTTATTTAGAACTGATTTCGGATTTTATTTGGAATATAATATATAAATTAATAAAAGCACATATTTGATGGATTACAAAAAGTATAACATATAATATAAAAATAGTAGTTTTCAAAATTGTAATGCCTACAAGTGTTATATATGACAAAAAGTTGTAAATTTAATAACTGAATTGGAATTATTAGTGAATCAATGATCTTTTATTACAGAGTTATTTTTATTTTTGAGTTATTTTTAATTATATTCTTCTTTATTCTTCCTAATCACAATTTCATCTCTGATTCATGGAGAACAATTTTGCTGAAAAATCTATGCAGATCCGAAAATATTTTGTTTAAATTATCAAAATTATGTAGATCATTCAAACTGATCGTTAAAATCTTTTGCAGCATTCATCAAAGCTTAAACATTGTATAATTTTGAAAGTTGTATGGAATTATTTTCAGTTCTGTACTCAGCTAAATTTTTAGATACTTTAGCATAACGGTTTTTCTGTATAGCTGCATAAATAAAAATGTTCGTTGCATATTTGTGCTTCTAATGCAATGAGAAACGCGCGTTTCGCGAGGACAACACACGCGGGTTAAACAGCTGTTGATCGCGATCGCGATTCACGTTTCCGGATATCCCTCGCACACGCGCGCGCGTGCGTCTCCGAATGTATGTTCGCCGTTGCGAGTTGCGGCACGCAAGTCGCAACTCGTAGCGGCCCACGTTAAGATCATGCAGCCGGTCTCGTATCGTCGAAACCGGCGGGCCGTCGCACGCGGACCAGCTGTGGCACAGCTCTCTCTCCTGAATCCGGGGCCCGTTCCCCGCGGACAGGCCCATTTTGACTCGGATACCTGCCACCAGGTGGCTCCACCAGCAGTACCCAGCAGCGGCAGGTAGGAGCAGTCTTCGGGGCGCCTTCGCACCGCCAGCATCGTGTGTGTGTATCCTCTTTCCCGTTTTCGTGTTCGAGCACCGTGCCTACAGGAACAATCGTTTCGGGAACTGACAATTAGTTGACGAAAAATATGTAAACGCGTGGCCGGGTTCGGCAACGTCGTGCAAAGGTGAAATCAACACGGAGAATTTAGGATACCGGAAGAATACCGGCACGTATCCACGTTGCAATACTTATCTGAATCAAATTAGGACAAATTAGGAATTTCCGATCACCTTGCCAATGATATCGGCGAAATACGGCAGGCGCGCGTTCCAGAGGCTAATCCGGGACGATTCGAACGACGGTGGAGGATGCAACAGCAGCAGCAACAGCAGCAGCAGCAGCAGCAGCAGCAGCAACAGCAGCAGGAGGAGGAACATCAGGAACCGGAGCAGGAGCAACGGGCCCTCGTAATGGTGCCATCCACTTCGTCTTCGCCGTCGACTTCATCGGTCACAGTTACGGCAGACTCACAGGAGACTGATGTCACCAGTCTCGCTGCGGGCACCGAATTACCTAATCTAGCGCTCCAGAGTGTCGCCCTGAGGCTTCAGGGTGCCCTCCTCTCGGCTCTGCAGCGAGCGGCGCTCCTGCCACCGGGACACGCCGCCGCTGCGGCTTTCAATCTCCAGGCACTGGAGACGTACTTGACGCTTCATCGTCTTCATGCAAGCGGCGCGACTTCCGGCGTCGCGCAAACCGCGAGCGCCACCGCGACCGTCGTTGGTAATCAGAGGTGTTCATCATTGAACGCGAATGTTGACGCGACCCTGAGCCCGACAGCAGTCAAGAATGACCATCTGACAGCCGATCAGCTGCTCCGATCGGCCGCTTCGGCAATCAGCGAGGAAGATGAGGCACGGCTGGACTTTGTGACCGACACCGAAGAGGATCTGGCGCTTCTAGCGGAAGATGACGAGGTCCTGCTATGTGAGGCGTCCGGAACAAGCTCCTCCTCGGCGAATCACGAGCTGCTCCTGCGACGAATATCCGAAGGGAATCGCGCAAGCACGTCGGTGACGACGGTCTCACGATCCTTGACCGTTCCAACATCTTTCGCGTCGTCAACTTCCTCGGGTTGCTCCTCGGCTTCGTCCACCTCGTCTTCCTCCTCCTCGTCCGCGCAACATGCTTCGATCACGGTGGACTCGAGTGTACCAAGGACTTGCCGTACATCCAGACCCAAGAAACAGTTTATTTGTAAGTTCTGCAGCCGGCAGTTCACGAAGAGCTATAATCTGTTGATCCACGAGAGGACGCATACCGACGAGCGGCCGTATTCGTGCGACATATGTGGCAAAGCCTTCCGACGGCAGGATCATCTCAGAGATCACAGGTAAATAGGCTCTGTTCACCTGGGAGACGTTAATCTTCCGATTAGATCTTTCTTTGTGAAAACATGCGATCGCGCAGGTTTTTTTATTTTACTGTTGAATGTTTGAAATAACTGACTTGATTAAATGGAGAACGTTAATTGAATTAATTATTTAAATTTTGAATTATTTAATTATTGAAGTTTTTCGTTTAAAATAATTTCAATGGTGATGAAACAATAGTAATATAATTATAATTAATGAATAATAAAAAGCAAAATTATGAATTTTTTTGAAATTATATTTTCATTAATAAAATTTTTTATATCGGATTTTTCATTTACATAAATATTTCATATACATAAATATTTGCATTGTGTTTATTATTAAATGCATATGTGTGTTTATGAGTGTAATTTATGGTTTGAACAACAAATTTCAAGTTACGTTATTGTAACATTTTCGATCGCACATGATTAAAATAATCATTTTAGTAGAATTTATTTATAACCTCCAGTGTATGCGAAAGAACTAAATATTGTAATAATATGTTACGTAAAAGAAAATTGAATTAAATTTACGTTAAGCGCATAAAAGCTTTGATGACGGTATAGGATTATTTACCAAATTTATTCCCTTCATGATGGAAGATTTAAAGACCACGCGTATTTATCTCTTTATCGCGTCGCCATTAATTACAAGCATCGTACGATTTACGAACAGACAAATTCATGGTACGCCTTTTCCACCTCGCGTAATTACAACGATGATTGAATGACGTGTATATTATATTTAATGGTCAACGTGTCATGATACATTCATTCATTCATATCTTTGCCGTTGCAATAATTGTAGTCCTTACCTGTAATAATAATGTTAATT